>NC_090054.1:5703846-5866346 GCF_038355195.1 Osmerus mordax | reverse complement strand
TGCTAGCTAATCAATTCTGGCAGTTATCATCGATTTATTTGTCCCTTAAAGATACTGTTCACCACTCTTTCTATTTTTCTCTCTTCCAGGGCTGTATCCCTCTCCAAGGTAGTCAGGTTAACGAGATTCCAGCCAATCAGGATGAACCTGGTCGCCACCTGTTTGAGATTATTCCAGGTGAGTTGACATGGCTGACACATCTCATTCACCCTCTGGTACAGCAGACATTTAAGTCTATTTCTTTTGAACACTTTTTCACAATCTTTCCGAAAGCCATATAGAAATATGGAAAGGAAATGAGAACGTTTTAAGATGGAGAATATTGTCTCATACAGATGTTGCTTGCATGGTATGGTTTGTATGTACAATAGCTTTGTCTGTCACTGTAGTCCTAGACTATATGAGGTTGTGTGGAACAAAGCAAGAGGGTGACAGAGAAGGTGTGTGTATATGTGTGTGTCGTGTGTGTGTGTGTGTGTGTGTGAGAGAGAGTGTGTGTGTTTGTGAGAGAGTGTGTGTGTGAGAGTGTATGTGTGTATGCCTGCGTGTATGTGTGTGTGTATGTGTGTGTGTGGAAGGGGGTACAGGGAACCAAATGACAGGACTTCTGCCAGAGAACCTTTGTTACTTTGAGACGTGGGACGACCTGTTTGTGTGTGGTGGTTTAATAGTTGGAGTTTTACTAGTCAGACTGGGATAGGACTATTGTCTCTCTTTATTAGCTATCTGGCCTTGCACCACATCTCGCATTCCCCTACACACACACACACACACACATGCACACTGTGCAGCCTGGCACCCTGTAGGGCCGCTGGCAGGAGGGTAACTGACATGTCACAGCTGTAGATTCCTCCTGACTGTACCAGCTGGGTAGTCGGCGGGTGCTCCTTCACCCTCTCACTCTCTCTCACTCTCTCTCACACACACACACCCTCTCACTCTCTCGCATACTCTTATTCTCTTAACTCTCATCCTCTCACCCTGTCATCCATTCACCCTCCCCTACGGTCACCCCCTATCTCACTATTTTGCCTTCTTACCGCCTCACCCTCTCACCCATCACCCCCACTCCTTCACTCTCACCCCTTCACTCTCGCACCCTTTCACCGTTCACTCTCACCCCCTCATCTCACACCCCTACCCCCCCTCTCACTCTCACCATCTCACTCTCTCACCCCTCTCTTTTGGATCCAACCATGGGCCATATCTGCTGCAAGCCGCACACCGCCCCTGACATCTTCTTGGGTAAGCACAGCATGTTGACCTGCAGCCGGAAGATAGCTTGGAAGGTTCCAAGTTCTTTTACATAAAGGTGTGGATATTCTGGTCACATTTAGTTTGCATGTGTGCGTGTGGAGGCGTGTGTCTGTGTGTGCAAGCACCGTGCCTGCATATGGGCTTGCATTTCTGTGTGTTGGAGTGTATGTCCCATCTCTACGGACGTACAGCTGTATGGAGTTAAAGCGAGGTATTATGTCTGTGTGTAGTGTCTTGGTGAACTTTCTTTGTCTGGGTGTCAGTAGAGACCAGGGGTCATGGCAGGTGTCATGACAGGGGTCATGTCAGGCATTACTTCCCCGGTAACAACATAAGCCAGTAGTGTGAATGGATGCTCTCTTCTCCTAGAATGAGATGAATGCCAGCGATAAACTGCTTCCATAGATAAATACATGAACAGCTCCCATAGATATGACCTTGTGTCCCACAGACAATCTCTGGAAAACACATTCAGCTGTGTTAGGTGAATGAGCATGCAGCAAGGGAGAAGTTTTGCTCTGTCTGGCTGTCTCTCCCTCCCTCTGCCACTCTGTCTCTCTCTCCCTCTGTCTCTCGGTCGCTCTCTGTCTCTGTCTCTCTGTCTCTGTCTCTCTCCCTACCTCTGTCTCTCTTTCCCTCTGTCCCTCTTTCCCTGTGTCTATCTGTCCGTTCGTTTGGATACCTGTCTTTCTTTCTGTTCCTGACTTAGCTTTGGGGAATCGCATGGCCATAAATCTGAGAGAGAAAGTGTTGGCTGGTTAACTGATATGTGGAAGACACATTCACTCACTCTCACACACACACCTGAGAGGGAAAGTGTTGCCTCATGACCTGCATGCCTGTGCCCATTCAGCACACGGCTCTATAAATGACATGAATGTCAATATCGTCAACACCTGCGTGTGTGTACTGTGTGTGTGTGTGTGTTTGTGAGTGAGTGTAAAAGTGTGTTCTGTGTGTGTGTAAAAGTGCGTACCATGTATTTGTCTGAGAGTATGTCATGTGTGTTGGAGAGTGTGGGTATGGTGTCACCTTGGGGGGGGGGCAGAGGAGGAGGAGGAAAGGGAGGGAGAGAAAGGCAGCAAGTCAAAGTGAAATAGTGAGAGAGACAGAGAGAGAGAAAGTAGAAAGAGAGAGAAAATACAGAGAAAATACAGAAAGAACAGAGAGAGAGAGAGAGAGAGAGAGACAGACAGAGAGACACAGGGAGAGAAGGTGTGAGAGAGAAACACATGGTTACAGCATATGCAGAATCTGGTCTCTGCCTCTCTAGGTCATCTCTCTCCCCACATGACAGAGTTTGTGTCACTGCAATAGACACACACACACCATGCACAGACGCAAGTTCACACATGTACACGTGCACCGTGCACACACAGGGTGGTTGTCTGTGCTCAGAGAAGGACTTCTGGAGCTCAGTCAGAGCCTCACACACGGGCTCTGAGTAGAAGCACTCAAGGACAGACATTCAAAGTCATTTTTGTTTGCAAGGATGTTTTAGTAACTCATAAAGATGAGCATATGCTCTGAAAGACTTAGGTGTGTTTCCCTTGCATTCATCGATAGCCCTTCACTGTCACATATAATATGTATGCATGTGTGTGTGTGTGTGTGTGTGTGTTTAGGAGGTGCTGGAGAGAAGGATCGTTCAGGGCTGAGCCATGAGTCTTTCCTGTTGATGGCTAACTCCCACAGTGACATGGAGGACTGGGTCAGAGCTATACGCAGAGCCATATGGACCACTCTGGGGGGAGGTACGACACACACGTACACACACACACACTTACATACACACATTTACACACAGGGTGAGACAGTAAATAGAGGCATGTTTAAGCACCGCAAGTGCATTTCTTACAAACATAGGGGCTAAAAAACTATAAATTCAATTCTTCCTTGGTCACATACTGTAGCCACACATACATTCACACTCACTCACTGTCAAAAAACACATGCAAGTACAGTACATTAACACAAATGTTATTATTACTCTGCATGTTTGCTAATGCAATATCTTGTATGTTTGGGTGTGGGTGTGCATGGGTGTGTGCCTGTGTGTGTTTATGTGCGTGTGTGTTTGTGTGTGTCCTCCTAGGTGTGTTTGGCCAGCACCTGGAGGAGACCATGCTGTGCGAGGCCCAGTGTTCTCCCCAGCGCAGGGTCCCAGTCCTGGTGGAGCAGTGTGTGTGTTTCATCTTCCAACAGGGGCTTGGGGAGGAGGGACTATTCAGGGCCCCGGGACAGACCAATCTCGTGCGAGAGCTGCAGGACGCTTTTGACAGGGGAGAGAAGCCTCTGTTCGACAGGTGAGAGGATTCACGACTCTCCCTCATCAGATCTGGTCATCTGTTACACTAAATACAAACACTTACATTTCATTTGACATTTGAATCATTTAGCAGACGCTTTCATTCAAATAGACAAACAAATGGTGCATGCAAGTACAACCGAAAAAGAGAAGGATCGGAAGAGGAACAGGAATTCCAGGGAACAATCTGTATCATAACTTATTTTTAACCCTTACCAGAATTGGGGGGGGGGGGGGGATTTTAAACAGAATCTAAAGTTTGAGTTCAAACTGGATCTTGCCGTTTATCACCAAAGCTAAGCACACGCCCTGTCCTCTCCTGCAGTTCCACAGATGTCCACACAGTGGCGTCACTGCTCAAGTTGTACTTGAGGGAGCTGCCTGAGCCTGTGATCCCATTCACCAAATACACCCAGTTCCTCTCCTGCGCCCAGCTGCTCACCAAGGACTACGAGATGGTGTGATTGTGTTTTAGTTCATGTGTGTGTGTGTGTGTTAGTAGTTTGTGTGTGGGTGTGGTATATGTTTTTGTGATTGTGTTTAATTTGTGTTTGTGCATGTGTGTATTGGTTTGTGTGTGTATGTGTTGTCTATGTGCAGCTATGAGAGAGACCCGAAGTGTCTTTCATAGTTGAGCTGACTTCTCTCTGAAGGTATGGTGGATGTGCTCTTGTTCTGCAGGGGATCCAGGAGCTGGTGAAACAGGTCAAGGCTCTTCCTCAGGTCAACTACAACCTCCTCAAGTACATCTGCAAGTAAGAACCCCATGTTGTTCTGTTTTTCTCCAAATCAAAATTTACATTTACATTTAGTCATTTAGCAGACGCTCTTATCCAGAGCGACTTACAGTTAGTACAGGGACATTCCCCCCGAGGCAAGTAGGGTGAAGTGCCTTGCCCAAGGACACAACGTCGTTTTGGCTGTGCCAAATGACGTTGTGTCCTTGGGCAAGGCACTGATCTAATTTACCTTCCCATCTCTAGATATCGACTCATTCACTATGAGTTTGTGAACATGTGACTGTGTATATTTGGTGAGGTTGTTTACTAGTCGTTATAAATTATTTTATCTGTTTGGTAACGAGACTGCAAACAGGACACTTGGGTAGGCTTTCAGCTGAAATTGCAATCAATATTTGGAATTAATAAATATTCAGCCAATCGTTTTTGTATATTTCAATCTGGCAGAAATGCAGGACATTTGCCATCATTCTGTTTTAAATGTGTTTTGGAAATGTGCGCGTTTGAATAATGTGCTGTAAATATATAGTTTATTACAGGTAGTGGAATATGAATGAGAAGAGAGTTCATTGATTTAGGAGAACATGGCCATTGAATGCATTTTGTGTAAAAGGAATGAAAGAATAGTCACAGTTTGTTCCACATACACTTTTGCTTTGCTGACTGTGTCATTTACGTTTTCAATAATTTTGTGTTCCGTCATTTCTGGGTAGTTTCGAAGACTTTTAAAAAACAGGAAACCCCCCCCCCACACACACACACGCACAAATCTTTCTCACAGGAAGTGACATAGGAGTGATTCAGTGTGGGATCTGTGTCTGTTTCTCTGTCCACCTCCATCTGTAGACACACTATAAATACACCCATCATGACATCACAGTACTGACAGCTGAAGCCATGGAGACTGCTACACTCACACACTGCCAGCATCATGGCTCAGATAAACAGGAGGGGAGTTAAGAAGCTCAGTGTGAAATACAATATTTGTTCCTGTGTGTGTGACTGTGTGCGCGCGTGTCTGTGCGTATGTGTGTCTGTGTGTGTGAGCATTTGTGTATTTGTTTGTGTGTGTAAGGTTTCTGGATGAGGTCCAGACCCACTCCAGTGAGAACAAGATGAGTGTTCAGAACCTGGCCACCGTGTTCGGTCCCAACATTCTTCGGCCCAGAGTGGAGGACCCTGTCACCATGATGGAGGGTAAACACCATGAGTCAGCAACTCAACCAGACAACATGAGTTCAGACCCACTGGTCATTGGTTCAACTCCCCATCAGCCTTCCAATGCTAATTCTAGAGATAGAAATAGATGGGGAAATTGCAGCATTGCAGTAATAATAAAATAAAAAACTTTACCGAAAGGTTTAGGTTAAAAATACACAGGGTTCAATGAACAACATGGTTAGTTAAGTGGTAGGGAAAGCTTCTGAGGAAAAGTCTAAGGCCTGTGTTATCATCCCTGCCACCTCCTCAGCTTTGTGCCATATATGAAGGCTCTCTCTAACTCTCTCTCCATGGCTCCCCCTACAGGCAGCTCCCAGATACAGCACCTGATGACCCTACTGATCAGCCAGCACTCTCGGCTGTATGAGAGGGAGGGGCCCGAGGACGAGACCAAGACCCCGACACCCCCCCCGCAGGCCCCTGGCCAGCGTGCCATGGTGGGCTGGGTCTCCCACGAGGAAGTGAGGGCTCCCTCTCCCTCCTCCGAGTCAAGCTCCAGACCCCTAAAGGAGGCCCTCCAGCCGGCCCCCAGCACCCCCTCCCTGGACGCTAAAGCCCCTGAGCCAGCCTCCTCGGGACAGGCAGAGGGGCCAGCAGAAGACTTCCAGGCAGAAGGGAGGGAGAAGACGAAAGCAGAAGGGAAGATAGTCAGAAGGGCGGATGGAAAGAGCGAAGGAAAGAGCGAAGGAGGAGCATCCCTTAGCCCTAGTAAGCAGTCCAAACCTGTGCCCTCCTGGAGGTGCTCCTTGAAGGGGGGGGCAGGGGCCACATTGGGGGTGGGCAAAGGGAAGATGGGGGGGTCCGCCGGGGACATGTCGTCAGTTGCCACAGGCAACTGGCTGATGAACGGCCTGTCGTCGTTACGCAGCCATAGACGGACCGCCTCCTCGGGAGAGAGACTGAAAGACTCCTCCCTCTGCCTCAAAGACTCCACCCTCTCCCTCAAAGAGGTCTCACACTCACTAAAAGACTCTCAACAACACTTGCTGGAAGACTCTCCCTGCTCTCGCGTAAAGCCTTCCCAGTCCCACAAAAACTCTGCCCACTCTCACAGACTCTCCGCCTATGACAACGTCACAGCCACACCCTCCAGTCTAAGAGTGCCTGTCGAGAGCTCCAACTCCTCCACCTGGACATCCTGTGAGATCTCATTGGCTGAATCGACAGGAAGTGACCGAGTCACACAGGGTCCGGAGTCGGGGCAGGGTCAAAGTTGGCGCTCGGAGGCTGGGGACAGCAGCGAGGTTCTGGATCAGTCTGTGAGCAGCGCGGGCTGTGGACGGTCTGACCCTGAGGATGACCTCAGCAGGGGTCAAGGGTCAGGGGTGAACGAGAGCCTGACAAGCCTGGTTTCAGAGCTGAAACAGGAGCTGAAGAGACAGAGGATAGCCTATGAGACGCGTATTCGCAAGTAAGACAGCAGGGCTGGTCAGAGCAACAGCCAGCCTATAGTTTTAGGTCACATATAATGTGTGAGGTACAAATACTGTTCATGCTAGATATTTACAGTTTGTTAGATAGTGTTCGATACATACAGATGTATTAGACAGAGTACTGCTATACAGTATGATAGCTATTTACATTGCAATCTAATCTGTACCCGGTTCCATTGGCAGGCTGGAAGAGGGGTTTTCTGTGGCCCAGGATCAGATGAGCCGCTTGGAGGAGGACCTGGACCAAGAGAAGAAGAGGTTCTGTATGCTGGAGATCCGCCTGAAGAATTCGGAGAGGGCGCGCCAGGACGCGGAGAACCGCAACGTTCACCTGCAGAAGGAGATGGAGGAGTTCTTCACCACGCTTGGAGACCTGACGACGGGAGCACCACGTACCACATAAAAGACCAGCTGGACTACCGCTCCCTTGCCTATCGTAGGGCAACAGAACACCTCCTAGCCTATCATATGGCAGCAGAACACCTCCCAGCCTATCATAGAGCAGCTGCACCCCTCCCAGCCTATCATTGGGAAGCTGAACTGTTCCTAGCCTTGACTGCACTGGAGTCTTTTGTGCAGCTCCAAGTGAACAGCTCTGGATACCAAAGAGCTTGTTTCATGGAAAATCATCTGTGCTGCCTATAATATTACAATGTTGGTGGTCAGTGTCAACCCTTGTCTAGCATGGCTGGGGCCTTCCTACATGTCAACCTCTAGCTTATTTTACCTAGGAGACTATCTAGGGCACTGCTCCAGTCCCTTTACCGAAATGGAAATATTGTAGATGGAAACTAGTAATTATATTTCATTCAGACCGTCAGTTAAATGCTTTATCTGACAGATACTGTATGTGCATCAGGTTCAGTATTCCCATGGTTACTTGCACTGACCCATGTATAATTCCTTGTTCATTCATTAACTCGCTTTATAAGAAATGTATAATAATAAATTATGTGAAGTGAAGACAAAACACGAACAAATTCAACCCTTTATTGTCAGGAGTTGCAGGTTGACATTGTCCTTGTACACTTTATACAACTGGTCTGGAATCAGGCCATGTTCGGATCCAAAGGCTAAAACACACTACCGGCCTTCACCAGACGAACAGCACAAGACCAGGACTACTGTTTACTGTGTGTGTTTGGCCAAGCCATTCAACTCATCTCACTGGTTCCATCTCCTTCAACGTCCTAACCAAATGGACTTCTATAAAACTGGTTTGGCGTCAAGCCAAACAGCATCTTCTGTCCTCATGTTTTCTGATCAGTGCAGAGGGAGAGGAAGCAAAGAGAGGAGGCCATTTTAGCCTGTTTAGACGCAGCCAAGAAAGCAAAGAGACAGGGTTTAAACAGTACAGTTTAAACAGTACACGTTTTATCCACACTGCGTCAATCTCTATGCAGAATTTATTCAGGCCATGCGTGACATTCCCAAGAATTGCATTCTGGGAGCTGACGCCAGAGGCTACTATACAGCAGCCTGATTATAGTTCAACTGGGAAGGGAACCCAATCCCAAACTGGGAGATAGGGACCAGAGTATAGGACAGAGGGATACGTTTGGAACTGAGCCAACAAAAACACCTTAATCTATCAAAAGGTAGCCATGGCGATTACCAAACTGTTTTCAGACTCCCAGAGAACATAAATCTACTTTTACAATGTACAGCAGGACCACTTACTACCTATATACTACATTCTACAAAATCATATTGCACATAATCTGAGAATAAAATAAAAAGAAATGCATATACATTTGACTTCTGAATGAAATGTACATTTCATACAACACTAGCTGTCTCCTAGCATTGTTCATTTTAAAATCAATCAATCGTCAAATAAACGAACACATAATAAATACAAATCTCTTCTGGATGGTGTGGGCTGTTATGTGCTGTATATTCAGACATACAGTATGTGTACTGTGTTTAGTGTGAGGTAGTTTATCCTAATCAAGAACTCTAACTACAAGATGCAGGTGAGAGAAGACTGGAGAGTAGAGGGAGGAGGGAGAGAATATTAAAGAGGGGTGTTGAATCCATTGAGAAAAATGAACTATATTGAAATCAGTGATGTCAGTTATGTAAGAGCACTTAAATCAAAATAGTAATTGTAATATGTTAAAAAGAGAGTCAGAATGTCATGTTCTGTACATTCACACTGTTGACTGAACCCCCCAACATGAAGTAATAAATTAAATACACAAACAAATACCCCTTTCATTCAAATGCTATAATAAAAAGAATATATTTCCAGAGCAACAAAGATAATAGCTGGAACAAAAGAAAAGGAAAGCATTTAAAAACTAAAAAACTTTCTACAAGAAAGAGGGAAAATGATAACAGTGCTGTTAAAAGTTCAGTGGAAAGGGTAATTCATAAAAGAATAAGAAAATCAGACAACAACCAACAGTAAGTCTAGACTCTGTTTAGCAGCTGTTTCACAAAAGTCATGTGCAGAATGTGCTTCAAAACAACCTCTCTCTCAGACTACACATCACAAATTCACATGGAAACCAACACACTCTGATGCACACCCAAGAAAGAATTAGAAAGATAAACCACAATCATTTACAGCATGGAGACCAGCAGTGCAGGGGTTGGGTAGTAAAAAAGCTGTACATTAAAAGCATATTTTCAAAGTTGCCTAAACCCTAAACCATGATAAGGTAACAAAGTGTCGGGGTGGGGATGAGAATGGGTCTGTGTGTGTGTGTGTGTGTGTGTTATCTGCAGCAGCCCAGGGCTCCCAGGGAGGTGTGGCTGTCCAGACTGCTGTCCGTGTCAGAGATCATGTTGGGGTCACTGCAGGGGTCACTGGGGTCAGTGGACATGGAGGACACATCATTGGCTGAGGAGGAGGACGAGGCGGGCTGAGGGGAGCCGTCAATCACTGCTGCACCTGTGCTGCGACAAAAACACACAGGATCACTGATACACCCGTGCCACGGAAAGCATCTGAGCACACGCGCACGCACGCACACACACACACACAGGAAGACCACCTCCAATGCCATTAGGGTAACAGCTGGACCCTGTTACATTATTTACCTGATCCACTCTCCCTTCCTCCTTCCATCCATGACTCCCACCCTCCATGCCTCTATCGATCTCCCTCCCTTCCTCCTTTGGTCTCCCACCTGTTTATTAACTAACTAACTAACTAACCTAAAGGTGCTGGCTGTCCTCTGATCACTCCATTCTTCATCCACTCCTCCCAGTCGTACACCTCCTTGTAGATCATGTCTGGAGAGTGACAGAGAGATAAACAGAGATATAGAGAAAAAGACAGAAACAGATTGAGACAGAATGAGCCCTTGTGTTCTTGTCATCGAAGCGCAGATAGCACATTGTCTAGGATTTCAGAAGAGCAATGGTCATCCAGGTACCAACTGTGACACCTACATTCATATAAACAAGACCAACAAATACTTTAAGTTCGACATCTGTTGGTTTGAACATTTTGTCAGCCGCAGCATCACTTTTGCCATATTCAGAATCAGAATTGAATCGCCAAGTAAGTGGTCACTAACAAGGAATTTACTTTGGTGGGCAGGTGCAAACAGTGAACATTTAAACATAATGAACAAAAAGATAATGTAGAAAATGTACAACAAAATAAAATAAACTACTGGCAGAGCTATACAATAGAATTCCTGCGTCATGTCTCATTCATATTGTAGCAAGTTCAACACCCTGTACTGTCATTCCCACCATTCAGAGTCATTGCCAATAATGCACATATACCATGCAACTGTGCAACTACTCAGTGAGCTCTAAACCTGTGAACTAACTTACAGCTCTCGATGAAAATGCTTCTGTGAATACACTAAACCCTACAGCCTCGCCCGTGCTTATTTAGTAAAATGTTTGCTGAATATATTTGAATTTTACAATTGTAAATGATCGTTGCCACTCCAAAATGATGTCATGACATGAGAATTGAGCTTACCATAGCCTACATACAATTGCCCATGTTTATGAAACAACAATGTGCTTCATCGTTATTAAATTACTGTCGTCATGTGTATGTAGGCCTAAATCATCTCAACCGAACAACAATATAAAGTGTACAATTTAAGTATAGATCAGTGAATTTTGTTACATAAATTAATGTGTTTACTGACGTAAAAACTGCCTGCACATTGCAAATGTGCTACAATATTATAATCACCAGCTGCATCACAGACATGGGCACTATTCCTACCACTTTAGCCTCCTTGGTTGGTTTCATGAGGCATACAACAGGAACGATGTCTGTAGGAATTGAGTCTCTTCAGTTACCGCCCTCGAATAAACACCGCACCAAAAATGAACGTTGTGTAATAAACGCCGCCCTCGAATAAACGCCGCACCAAAAAAATCTGAAAATGGTTATTTAATTGGTTAAATTCAACCCCAGTATTTATTACACATGTACATAACTTTCTGTACAGCTTTCTATTTGAAAGCTAACGTGTATGAACGTTATGCTTCAGGCATGCTGCTTCAGATTTCTACACAATGTAGAACACTTGTATTTGAGACAGTTGTATTACCAACGCACACCTAATTGATAGCCAATGAGAAAGGGAGTTGCCGCACTCATAGACAAACAAAGAATAGACAAGGAGGTCAGCGGTAGTAGCCTAAATGAAACCTGCGTTTTTAGCTGCATGATTCATTTGTCACAATGCCAGCAACAAAGTTGTCTATTGCTGCACTGCAGCTACAAAACACGAAATCTCTCTTACTAATTAAATGCCGCCCTCGAATAAATGCCGCCCTCGAATAAACGGCGCACCAAAAATGAACGTTATTTAATAAACGCTGTGGCGTTTATTCAAAGAAATACGGTAGTTGTTGTGTCTTATTTATGCGAATGCAATACATAAAATTCAATTTTACAGGTTTATATAGAACAAAAAAAATAAAAAATAATATTTATTTAAACATTGCAAATACCTATTAGGCAAAACTGTACATGCAAGAGCTGTATGGTGAATTAGGCCTACAATCATGACAACTGGCTAAACCATTGTACATGTAATGACTTGTGTTGTGAACTTTTATGTCTAGATGTTTGTGGTGGTAAGATAAATGAACAGAGAACCAATATAATACATTTTGATCAACATAACATAAGCAATTGATAAAGTAGGAAACAGCAAACAAATGAAGGCAACACTATCATTTGCATGAATGCACTACTAGAGCATTGGCAATTTGTTTAAAATAATGAGAAATTGCTTTTATGATGTGCATAAGTGACTAGAATAGATGAGGTTGGACAAGTACTTCAGAGATGACAATTGTGATCTTAGAAATATAGGTACCAAAGCCACTGAGAAGAACTGTCATCACCAGCTGCATCACAGGCATTGCAATATCCATCTATAATTCCAGAAATCTGTGTGTGTCACTGACATCATCGCGGGCACTGTGCCCTATCTATAATTCCAGGAATGTGTGTGCCACCAATTTGATCACGGGCACTGTGCACCATCTATAGTTCAAGTAAACTGTATTTGTGTGTTTCATTGACATCTTACAGTTTTTCACAATTGTTAACACACAAAAAGCAAAGATTTTGCATAATTTTACACAACCATAACTTAATGTACTAATTGCTCAACCCAATTTGGCACTACTTCACACTCCCTTATCTGCATTAGACTGACTTTCCTTGTTTACACACTGATGTCAATTACACATCTTGTTGTCAAAACACTACACACAATGTTCAGTTGTTGCACACACTTCTCAAGTAAAATCTATTCAACTATTCTCTAAACACTAAGGTCTGGTGAGCAATTTGCAATCAGGACTGCAGCATAAAAAGGGCCTTGGGTCTCTGTTTTGTTTGGTGAACAATGGAGAACATATTGACAACCAGAGAAGGAGAGGGGTAAGAGTGAGAGGAGGAGGAGGAAGAGGAGGACAAGAAGGAGGGGACAAGGGGGAGGAGGAGTAGGAGGACAGAGAGAAGGAAGAGGAGGAGGAAGAGTAGGAGGAGGAGGACAAAGATGAAGAGGAGGACAAGGATGAGGACAAGGAGGAGGAAGAGGAGGAGAAGGACAAGGAAAAGAAGGAGGAGAAAAAAGGAGAACGGTCATCTCTAATGAGATTCGGGCCACTGTGGTTGACCATGTGCTCAATCATGGTTTGAGCATGAGGGAGGCTGGCCAGAGGGTCCAACCAAATCTCAGCCGCTTCACAGTTGCTGACATCATTTGAATCTTCAGGATGGAAAACAAGTACGAAATCTATTTGCCTTGTGTACTGTAATACTGCATGTCAGCACACTCAATAGAATACAGTGTGCTGACAGTATTTGTATTTTGCAGGACTGAAAGAGTACCACACCGTGGAGGAAGAACACACACTTTCACAGCCGAACAGGAGACTGAAATTGTAAATATGGTTTGTGAGAACAATGCTATCACACTCTGACAAATACAAACTAGGATCCTGGCTGACCATGCTACTTTCAGGAACGTCCAGACCGTCAGCCTGTTGTCTGTGTGTACCGAAATAAAACGTTTTTTTTTGCTGCATATTTGTGTGCTATTTTATCTTTCACTATGAAAAAAGTAGGCCTACACTGACACATTTTACAAAAAGAGAAATGGCTCATTCTTCAGAGCCATTGTCATTCATATGGTGTGTTCCATTTCTATAATGGTGTTTTCAATTTTGCACTACAGTGTGCTGTGAATGCTTGGTAGTGTTTAACAAATGCTTAGTTGTGTGTACTGTTATGAATGGTATGTGTGTGTCATTTGAAAATATGGCTGTGTGTACCAAATGAGAATACGAGTTCCATTTTGTGAACAGGTAAGAGATTTGATGGCAAAGAGTAATCTTGCAAAGGGAGTGTCAGGTTTAGCATTTTGTGTGTAAGGTTTTCAGTTTTGTGTGTGCCGTTTTGAGAAAGCCGTTACTGTTTTGAGAAACGTGTGTTAACCATTGTGAAAAACAAGGGAGTCAGGTGGCTGAGCGGTGAGGGAATCGGGCTAGTAATCCGAAGGTTGCCAGTTTGATTCCTGGTCATGGAACTGACGTTGTGTCTTTGGGCAAGGCACTTCACCCTACTTGCCTCGGGGGAATGTCCCTGTACTTGCTGTAAGTCGCTCTGGATAAGAGCGTCTGCTAAATGACTAAATGTAAATGTAAAACTGTAAGCACCAACTGCATCATGGGCACTGTGCACTAGTATTCACAATGACAGAAAACACTACGAGGGAGCCCCTGCGACATCTGCTGAGAGAAAAGAGAATCGCAGCCAGAAAACAACATGGCCAAAGGGAGGCTGGCAGGAATTTAGCAGAAATAGGAGCAAAATCGTTTTGAACCTTTAAGGTAACTGGGTGATAAAACGCACATATCTAGGAAAAGTAATGAAAGGAGGGTCCTGAAATTTGATAGAGTGCAAATAGTTATTATTTCCCTGCAGTCAAATGACCTATCAGATGACCAGGGAGCAGGAAAAAAGAAGTCACACAGGCAGGTGAGACATCTTTTCCACATATACCTTGTGAGTAACAGAATACAGATACATGTGTGTTAGCAATGTTAGAATGCTGTGGTGCTGGTCTGACCCCCTGACTACTGGGGTGGGGGGGAGGGAGAGGGAGGGAGGGGGGTCCCGTTAACACCTGGCAGGGGTAGCTATGACCTCATCTTGCCGTACCAGGCACTGACAGTGATATTTAGACACCATCTTTGGCCTGCTCCCAGCGTCATGTTCCATTCTGTGTGTGTGCTGTGCAACATTGACAAGTTATTTTAATAAATGGAGACTGTAGTAAATGGATACTAATAAATGGAGACTGAATTGTATATGTAGAAATGTTTCTTTGTCATTATAGGTAACAGGAGCTGACACATTTATAGGCAATTATATTGGCATGTTCTGCTCTAGAAGGTTCCCTCACCTTTCCACTCTTCCACTGTGTGCTCTCTTTCCTCCAGCTGCTTGTCTGTGAACTTGGGAGGAGGCTGAGGAGAGAAGAGAGAGAAGAGACAGCGAGAGAGAGTAACAGAGAGAAGAAAGGGAGACGCAAAATGCATATGATTTGGGGGGTTTTAATCCCGGGCATGATCACTTTTTGCTGGCATTCCACAACTGAGACAGTTTGAGATCAAAGTAGTGCCTCACCGCCTCCACCTCGGTGGGGTCGTACCACACGTTGATGTAGGGGTGTTGCAGGGCCTCGTCCACTGAGATTCGCTTGGATGCGTCAATCACCAGCATCTTTGACAGCAGGTCCCTTGCCTGGCTCGCTAGGGACAAAGTAGGAGACAAAGGATTATTATTCATTTCTGAATATTATCAATATGAATTATTGATGTTGTTTACAGCAGAGTTTGATGATGTAATATACACACCCATAGTGAACAGTATGTCATACGTGTGTATCACAGACTGGAGAGGGAAGAAACAAATCTGCTTACCATCTCCTAGATAAAAGGTAAGCAGATTTGTTTCTTCCCTCTTCCTCTCTCTAACACCCTCCCGTGCACACATTCCAGTACATACACTCCCGTACATACACTCCAGTATGTACAACCCGTACACACTCTCCCGTACACACATTACCTTTCAGTTTATTGTGCTCTGAGTCGGCGGGGAACAGGACGTCGGGGAAGAGCTTCTCAAAGCTGTAACCGGCGTAGCGTGGCCGGTTCTCCACGTACGTCCTGACGGACTGGTTGAGCTTCAACAGGAACTCCTGGGACGGCGTCCCCAGCTGCTCGATCACCTTGTTCCACTGGTCGATGTCTGCTCGGCCGCAGGGTCAGGGAAACACACCGCACACTGACCCCAGACCTAACCTGGCACACCAGGCTGTTACAGGCCTGGTAACTGGAATTATACAGTACACGATTCTTTACCCTTCTGGAATTTGATCTGTTCTTAAACTGTGTGTGGTGTTCTATGAGCGCTGGGCAGTGATGGGGATGGAGAAACATGTAGAGGAGGAAGAGGGGGGCATTGGATGGATTGACAGCAATCACAAGAGATGAAATAATAAAAGGGGGGGGTGGATGGCAGGGTAAGGATACGATCAGAGCCAGGGAACAGAACACTACCTCTCACCATTTCAGCCAGGATGCAGCCTACTGACCATACATCCACTGGAGAAGAGAGGGAAGGAAAGAGGGATGAAGAGGAGGAGGGGAAGGCAGGACGATAATAGGACACGGATGTTAGCATGCAAACACACTTGAGAAAAGGACAAAATTAGGTTGTTTTATAAGGGAGAATGGCCCAAATATAGCAGGTGCCACACTTAGTCACAACGTCCAATAAAAGTCCACAGGCATGACAGAGAACCAAAGGTGATTGCTGAGTTAGCAGAACAGGTGATGGTTGAATTAGCATTAGAGGCAGGAGGGCAGGTGAGTGTATGGTTAGCACTAGCAGAACAGGTGAGTGTTTAGTTAGCATTAGCATCCATTAGCAGCAGCAGGAGGACAGGTGAGTGTTGAGTTAGCATTAGCATCAATTAGCAGCAGCAGGATGACAGGTGAGTGTTGAGTTAGCATTAGCAACAGGAAGACAGGTGAGTGTTGAGTTAGCATTAGCAACAGGAGGACAGGTGAGTGTTAAGTTAGCATTAGCAACAGGAGGACAGGTGAGTGTCGAGTTAAAAATAGCATTAGCAGGAGGACAGGTGAGTGTTGAATAAGCACTAGCAACAGGAGGACAAGTGAGTGTTGGGTTAGCACTAGCAGCAGGAGGACAGGAAGTGTTAAGTTAGCCCTACAAGCAGCGGGAGGACAGGTGAGTGTTGAGTTAATCACTAGCTAGCAAGTCTGTTAAGCCCCTCCAGTAGAGCCACAAGGATACAGTCCCGTCCAGGGAAGAGGATTTTATGGCGGACCATTTCGGCCAGAATACAGCCCACTGACCATATGTCCACTGGACAGTGCAGAGCAGAAAGAAGAGGAGAGAAGAGAGAGGAACACAGCAGCAGGTTAGCTACCTAAGAGCATCCATCCCCTCGTGAAGAAATGCACTTATTAATTCATGCAGTTACGTATACATATATACTGTATATACATACATAGGCTATATAGTATAGTATATACTGTATTTATGCTGTATATACATGCATGATATATACTTTGGCAGTAATCAATTTGTTTCAGTTCACCACCCCGAAGAAGAGGAGGAGCTAGTGATGTGAGCAACAGGGAAAACATACTGTCCTTGTTATTTTAACATGCATCACCACAGAGGTTAATAGATCACCTGACCGGTTGACAAGTGGATTGATTGACAGGTACTGACCGTTGGCTTGGTAACCCATGCCGAGGATGACCTCAGGAGCGCGGTAGTAGCGCGTGACCACATATGGCGTCATGAGGAGGCCCGTGGCAGCAGTCCTTGCCAAACCAAAGTCCAGAATCTTCAATGTGCAGTCTGATTTGACTACGATGTTACTGGGCTTCAGATCCTGAAGGGTAGATATAGATTTCATTCATAATCCTTCAAAACTATCTGAATGTACAAGTGTGTATGGCAGTGTGTTTTAGTGCCCGTGCACTTGTGTGCATGTATGTGTGTGTGTGCTGGTGTGTTCATGTCTGAGTGTGTGCTGGTGTGTTCATGTACTGTATGCGTTTCATAAGACTGCAGTCGGCAGCACCAGGCAGACTTATGAATGTTTGTCAGCATCATTCCAGGGTTCCTCTATGCAGGCATGGTGCTGACGCTGTGAGATGGCGTGGGATGACGTAAACAGATCTTTGATGTCTGCAACTTCCCCACGGGATAGACCAAGCTAATGAGGACACCCCACCTTCACCTGCTAATGACTATGAGCCAGAACAGAACATGGAACGAGCTATATACAGGAGGAGGTGTCGGATCTACATTACACAAGTGGCTCACATTTCAAGATCCATGTGGTCGTTAGGCTAGACTTGGAACCTATGGATGTTTGGGCCTGAATGAGTTAAAATATTACAGTGAAAAGTACTTTTAAATCTACACCAGATCACTTAAAGGATTTTTTGTCATGTTGCTGCCATCTTGTAAAGTGGTGTATCTGTGGAGACTGAGTGTGAGCTAAGACTCCGATCAATATGAAGACTCACTTAGACAGTATTCTAATGACCATAGAAAAACATAGGTTAGTGCTTCCTCCAGATCCTGGCCACTAGAACTGAAGCATAGTCCTGTAAAGCAATTGTGTGTGTGTGTGTGTGTGTACTGTATATGTACAGAAGTGTGAAAAAGTAAAAAAAAAAAAAACTGTTTATACTGCTGCACAAATAAAGAGGACAAGAAAATAAATATATAAGACAATATGAATGTAAGAAATATTGGGTGCTTAAGTCTAAGTATGTGCCCTACGTGGGTGTAAGTATACGTTTGAGTATGTAAGTGTGAATGTATACAGTAGGTGCCTTTTGTATGTCAGTGTGAATGTATGTGTTCCCTGTGTGTTAAGTGTGCATGCATGTTTCCAGTGTGTGTTTATGTGCATTCGTCATGCATGTTTGACCCCTCCCATGTGTGTGTCTATGTGCTAACACACCCTGTGTATGATGCCAGCAGCGTGGAGGTGCTTGATGCCACACAGCATCTGGTACAGCAGGTAGGACAGCCTCTCGTGGTCCAGCTCCATTTGGATAACCTGGCACAGGTTGGCATCCATCAGCTCCATCACCAGGTACCTGAGGGGCAGCCAGTGAGAGCGTGAGACAGAGGGGGAGAAAAAATAAAGAACAAAGGACACACACATAAACGTTAACACTGTCTTCATTATTGACAAGGTGATAAAAGCCCATAGAAATCCTTCAAGGTTACTATAGAAACCAACATTCTATTTTCTACTTTGATGAGTCATTCCGTCACAGTTGAGAACGCTGTATGGGCTATCTTACTTCACTAAATGACTGACAGAGCATTAAAACATTTCAAACTGAATATAGCTAGTTACACAAGCTGTTACTGACAACAAAACAAACATTCAATATATTAGTCCAACTTACACATCTTGAAAGTCCTCTAATGATTTCTGTGGAGTGAATACATTTAGGAGACCGATAATCTGTGAATGTAAAAACAGACAAACATGCCGGTGAGACAGTGGCAAAGGTTGGGTTTCTCGAAAGAGAACAGGATCAATAAAACCAACAATTTATTTGACGGACATTATTGAACTGCTTAGACATTTACGTTTTTGTGATTGACACATTTCATGAGCACCAGCTCTCTGTATGCCCTCTTGGCATGGGTCTGATTCTGGAACGGCCGACTCAGCTTCTTGATGGCGACATTTCGTTCAAGATTGTGGTCATATGCTGAACTAGAAGACAAAATGGACGACAATGTTACAAAGCTGCATACGGCAGCACTGTAGAAACCTTGACTGGTATCTGAATGCTTTTCAAATGATAAGAAAGCACTCAAGACATTTGTGGGCATGAAATTAATTATTAGGTTTGTATACTGAATCCTAGTTTCTAGGACGCTAGCAACCATGGTCAGAATAAGGCCATGTGTGGAGTGTAGCTAAAGTACAGGCTGTTCCACATTCCCCCATGCAGATGACAGCACTGAATATGAATGAGCAGAACAAGACTTTTCTTTATGGAATACAGAGAACTGAGAGAGGTTTGGTATTCACATTTTTAGATACAAATTTGGGGGATTAACAATCTGGGATTTGCATTTTGGATTCGTATTTTGGGATTCACTTTCTTCTTCTTGTCGTGTCACCATTGGTCACACATGTGCAGCTATGCGTTGCCCCAGCTCTTTACCTACAGATTCTGGAACCTCTCTGTTGTCAGGCAACGTTAGAACTACTGGAAACAATAACCGCCTTGTGCTTTCTCAGTCATAGCTCTGTGTATGAAGTTATAACCATAGTTACCAGACAATCCCTTGGGCCCCTGATCCAATGGGCCTCAGGTTCTGGTAGCGTTTCAGAACTGTGAAGGTGGAGTCGCCCACCTCCACGCTGTAGAACTCTTTCTCGCGTTTGTTCTTGTTCATGGTGAGATCTTGCAGTGCTGCTTTCTGGGCATCCAAAAAGGACTTCTGTAGACACCAAACACACAGCATACAAAAACACTGTCACATATTGCGCAACAAACCCTGTCACCAGCCACCAGGCTGCTACGAGGCTGATCCATGGTCCACTTTCAGCAGCAGTTACTAAGCTGTGGGCCACAGGGGGTATTCTACTCTATTACAGAAAACCTAATACCTCCCAATATCCCTCTCTCCCTGGAACACCACCCCAGGATTCTAACTGGAACACCACCCCAGGATTCTAACTGGAACACCACCCCAGGATTCTAACTGGAACACCACCCCAGGATTCTAACTGGAACACCACCCCAGGATTCTCTCTAGAACATCACCCCCGGAATTCTAACGGTGAGTTCAGACCTAAAGGTCCTAAATTGAATCAGTGCGAGGATGTTGCATTGTTTTATATTTTTTAATTGGTCCGGTTTGTGTTCACAAAGGCCAAAGTATAACCAGGGCTTTAAATTGCGACCATTTAGTCACATATGCTCCCGAAATGGTGTCTTGCGACCTCAAAATATAATTAGGAGCATTTGTGCACCAGTGCCACCAAGTAAAAAAAAGTTAATTGAAAGTCCTGCTAACAATCCAGAAGTGAGTCATGTGATTATAAATGCGGCTCAATTATTGGTACAATTTGATGGTAAAAATATAATTTAAAATATATAAATCAGAACCGAATGAGGGGAATATTCAAATAAATAAATCATAACTCAGAGATTCTCAGAGATTATGAAACCGCTAATTTGTGAGAGAAGAAAGTCACGTATTTGCTAAAAAGCTATATACCGCATCCAAATCAGTTGCCCTATGTTGTTTCCTTCTGAATAGGCCCAAATCATGGCACTCTCTTCAAAGTCCGGAGGCTTATGACAATCTGGTGATTCTGAGGAAATACCCGCAATTTCATAATCGCGGGTATTTCCTTATTGCTAAATCCGATAGAAAAGTATAATTTGATGAGGTCATCCATTTCTGCGGGCATAGTAGCCTATGGCTATCATAAAAGCATCTTATGTTAACAGAATCCATATGCATTTCCTTGATCAAATGCATACTTGGCCCTACATGCTACATAGCCTAAATAAAAAGTTCTATATAGAAAAGGGTGCTGCATTTTTGTTAAGAATAACAATCATACATTTAGTAGTAATAATAATTAAGTAATATTTTAAATAATAATACAATATTTTGCTGTATATTACACAATTAGCGGATCAATGCATTGCAGTCATCAAAAGACACCCATGAAATAGTACTCTTCCTGTGATTGGTTTGATTGGTGTTGACACCAGAAATGAACCGCTCCAGAATTCACTTGAAAGCGGTCCGAGACTACCCTTTCGAGGCGGACCAGAGTGCGGTTGGTCCGCAACAGAGTTCGATTTCGGCTTTCACACCACCCCAAACAAACCGCATTAAGGGGGTAAACGCGCCAGGGTTTGGTTCAACCAGACTCAACAAAGTTGGTGTGAACTCGCCCTAACAGGTACACCACTCCAGGATTCTAACTGGTACACCACCCCAAGATTTGAACTGGAACCCCAACCCTGGGATTCTAACTGGAACACCACCCCAAGATTTGAACTGGAACCCCAACCCTGGGATTCTATATGGAACACCATCCCAAGATTTGAACTGGAACCCCAACCCTGGGATTCTAACTGGAACACCATCCCAGGACTATAACTGAAACACCGCCTCATGGAAAATCCGAGCGTACAAGGCCAGGCCACAGCCCAGAACAGTAGAAGGGTACTGGGAAGCCCAGTAAGGTTATAGACACCCTGTGGTACTAAGTTAGTCTTATGTTGCTTTTCCCACCACACAGTACTCGCTGAACTCAAACTTCACGCGCTGTGCTTTTTCGTGCACTTGTGTACCCCTGGCATAGCTGGTCATCACAGCTATGCTGCGTGAAACTGCTGGGACGCTGTCTTCAACGTGACTCACACACTCTTGCTGGATCCTTTGTTGGAAACACAGAGGAACGTCTGCACCTCCTCTACTGACCATGACTTGATTTGGGGGTTGCCATTTAATCAAGTAGTACAGTGAATAAAACAATTTTGGCTTCCATTTATAGACCTTGGAACCCTTCATAGGCCGCTATAAAGTAGTTATATAAAAATGGCGGATTTGTACAGGAATGCAACAGCTTGCTTGAAGCCACAACACAGGTGCTACCATAAAATCCTAAAAAACAGTACCGGGTAGTTAGGGTTGCCCGATGGAAAACCAGAAAAGGTGGGTAGAGTCAAGTTAAGCCCGTACTGTGTAGTATAAAAGAGGCATTAAATGGAGCTGTTCTCCCCATGTGACTATCATCTCCTGAAACAGAACTGGGATCCAAGTAAGACTTGAAAGGAAAGAGTGTGTGATAAATACCCCCCTTCACCCTGAATATATATGAAAAAACACAGCTTTCATTGGCAGGCACAAGATGGCTTCAAGGCAGCACTTAGAATGAATTCTATCAGATTTGAAACATGCACACACACCCTACACAGACTCCACAGTCCATAAGAGCAGAGAGTAGGCCTAGCTGCTGGAGCCAAGATAAAATGACTCAGCCCTCCATCTGCCTCGCCAGTGTCAAAGAAAGATGACATCACAGACCCTGTCTCCCTCTAAATGGAATCAAAATAGACACACAATGCCTTTCAGAAAATCAAACTGAAAGAAAATGAGGATGACGTAATTGACAATGTTGTCACTCATTCTGTGTTGTTGTTTACATGATGTATTCATACGCACTCAAGGTATGTGGATACACTTACGGTTTACAAAAACCACACAGCAGGAGTTCAATATAACTATGTAGTAACCATTACTCTTGATGATAATAATGTAAGGCTATCACATTGGATGTTTTTTGTAGGTAGAGAGATGGCCTTTACGCTGTGCCAGGTGCACCATGGGAAGCTGTGCCAGGTGCACCATGGGAAGCTGTGCCAGGTGCACCATGGGAAGCTGTGCCAGGTGCACCATGGGAAGCTGTGCCAGGTGCACCATGGGGGACCATGGCTGCTTCCTCTTAGAGCCAAGCCTCAGGATGAGACCTTTCAACAACACTAACAGGCTCTTGCCTACCTGCAACACTCTTGCAGGTAGGCAGGCTGCTTAGCTGGCTAGGAATAGATGGCTGGCTGGGTGGATAGCTGACTCGCTGGCTGGGTAGATAGCTGACTCCCTGGCTGGGTAGTTGTCTGGCTTGGTGGCTGGCTGGCTCACAGTCACGGGTCACCACCTATCATTAACACAGCTTTAGCCAGGTATGCCACCAAAAAGCTAGCAATTAAATTCATGGTGGGTGACGGAGGAGTGAGTTACAGTAACTGCATCCTGTCTGGCAAGCATAGCACCTTGAGACATGGAACAGTATGTGTTAATTATGTAGAATCAGTGACATAAGAGACATGTGAAGTGTGATACAGTCAGCATTTCAATTACAGATCTCTCTAAGGTGAGTCGGCATGCTAGGTGTTGGAGAGCTCTCCTGTATCTTAATTTCTGACTTCCTCATTCTTTTTTTCTGACTCCCCCTCCTCTTTCTCTCTTTCTCCATCTCTTTCTGACATCATCCCCCTCTCTATCTCTCTCCCTCTTTGTTCCTCTTTTCCAACTCTTCCATCTCTCTGCATATCTTTTGACCACATCATCCTCGATCTCCCTGTACCTGTTTCTGCTAACATCCACTCAACACAATATTCATCTGCAGGGCCCTTCAGTCTCTAGTCTTGTCATTAGCACCCGTGACCCTCTCCTCAACCCTCTAATTAGGTCTAATGAATTATGGTCATTGTAATTCACATGGCATACAGCCACACTACACTAAACAAGCAGAACACTAAACAAAACATGTACGAAATGCCCTATTTGTATCGCGTTCTAAGCTTGCTTCATTGATAATAAGCGACTATTTGCTTTAGATTCATAGCAGTAGTCTAGTAGGCTATGTCACCAAAGAATATATTTTAAAAAATCTCCCTCTTTCTACATAGCCTATACTGTGGCGTCGACACAGTGCTGGTCCTTCCAGTATACACAGCCGGTCTACCGGCAGAACATCTGATGTACCGTGCCGAGCACTGGTTCATGTGCACCCTAAACGAGAGGGTAGTAGCCTACCACCAGATAAAAACGTTGTCTCATCAAATGTATACACTGCTAGCTAAAAATGAACAGTTCTTATGACCCGCAGACACTGATCAATACGGGTTTTTTTTTCTTCTTTTCTTTTTTTACATTCATTAACCCTTACATCACCACAGTACCGCCATAACCTTGGCCACACGACCCTTACAGACGAATGGGGAAGGTGGTGACAGGTAACGTTTGAGATTATATTATTTAATAACTGATTAGATGTATTTCCCGGTGACCGTGATTGGTAACATGCTGAAAGCAATGTAGGCGAATGGTGTGGTAGGCGTATTGTTGTAATAGCAATAAAATGCTACATTTATGTAGCCTGTATTTGTAACGGTTTCTAAGACGCATCTGGCGTTTCAGCATCACGGCAGTGTCATACACGAACGGTTGGTGTATTGAGCTACCTTTCTCTGACAAAATGTTCAGCTCTTAGAAAGGTCGCTTTAACACGGATATGTAGCATAAAGCCGTATAGAGTATACAACAAACGCATCTGTCAGTTGCATGCATACGACCCTCCCCCACGGCTAAACAATACCATTGGTTATCTGTATAAAAGGGTTGAGATTGCTCTTACCTCCGTCTACGATTTACACAACGACTCTTTTTCTGTTCAAATGCTATTATAGTTGCTCGGAGCAGACACGGTGTAGATTCTGATTATGAAGAATATCTATTCCGTTGTTCGGCTTGAAAACATGACCTCACCGAATGCGCTACGTTTCATTCTATCCACTGACGGGCCGTCCGCGCAATGCAGAGGGCATGCGTACTACGTCACTCTACGCACTAGCGCTCCTAACACTACCACCCTTTTAAATGACATTTATGTATGTATATTCATTTAATCTAAATTTTCAAAGCAATTTACAGACCATAAGACACTCACACTCAAGAAACACACACAAACGCTACAAAATGTAATGCAAACGTAACCAGATTTATTTTAAATATGCGATGATTTATTGTGTATTTTACCAACATCTCAATAATAAATAGCCTAAAACAATTGTTATAGGCCTACATTAATACCAGACACCAGAATAATAAAGTTACACATCCTGTGACTGCTGCCTAATCAGGATGCTTTCCAGGCTGCTAGAGGGCGTGATTAAATTAGGACATTAGATAATATTACATTATTTCAAAGTTGAATGCCTCTTCCAAGAAACTAATATTTTTTTTCCTTCACCTTCTCGCATAGGCTAAACTACAAAGTTGTAAGGTTTCGTTAAACTGAGTGTCAGGAATGTATCCGGTTTTTATAGATTTGATTGTTCTGCACCATGCCCTTTGAATACTTTATGCCTACCGGCTGCAGCTAGAGCTACTATAGGCTAGCATGCTGTGTTCTAGCAGAGCAAGTTTATTCTTACCCCATGATCGAAGAACTCCGTCAGGAACGGGATGAGCATCGTGCAGAGCCGTAGCCAGTGAGGCCTAGTGAGTCGGTATATGTTTGTTATTCTTTAGCAATTGGTTTTACTACCTGCCACTGTACTCTCGCGGCTTGCGCGTTGGGACACAGTCGTCGGACAGATTAGGTAAATTGGTTAGCCGTGATCGGAGATTTTCCCAACCCGCTATTGGCGGGCTCGCGCCTCTGACCTGTCAGTGGCGCGAGTAATCCAATTAAGTATTTAGAGAGCGGGGCTAAGAATAGTCTCAAATAGCCTACTGAAAAAGTTTCGAAACACCGAATGACTATATCTCATGCATTTGTTATAGAGGAACTGCTCGTGGTGCAATTTTAGAGTATGACACCATTTAGTTCGTAGCCGCCATGCGTTTTGATGGAGAGGCGTAGATAAAGCTCTTAGTTACCGGATAGGACGCCAAACAACACCATGGTATGATCCTTGGGATTATATTCGAGCTGTGGCGGGGGCTGTGGATCTAACCGACAGTAGAATTCAACACATATGATACCAGGTAAGATTCCATACCGAGGAGCCGTTGAGTCGCAGTGTGTAAACAGATCTATCTAAAGCTGTCAGTCTGCAGTTTTGATTGAGGAGTTGATTGATTGTTTGCGGTCTAGAACGTGCTGTTCTGAGGCCTGTGTTTAAGAAGTTTTAATATACTGTCGACAAAGGAAAAAGTTACATAGGTTGAGATACACGTTATATATCGTGTTATTTTTATAACATTGCTTACTGGAATATATATAAAAAATAAAAAAAAACACTCAACATTGGTAGACTTATAAATACTTTACTGTGAAGTTTGCATTACATTTAATAATCTTCTGCTACTCACATGAAATTAAACTTTGTTTATTTTGCAAAAGTTGTCTCTGATGTAAAAGTTAGGAAGGTCACTAGACACTCCCACGCCTCTCACACAGTAATTACATTGGTAACTCATCCATCATGTTTGTTTATATATCTGTAAGGAGATGGTTTGGAAATAATGATTGTGATTGCCAGGCAAGAAAGTACCATTTATAATTGTAATTGTCTGTAAGCATTAGCAACACACGTTGAGTTGCACGTTGAGGCTCGTAAAGCTGATGCCGATGGCTTCTTTTCATGGTCTCTAGGTAACTAGATCACAAGGCTACCCAAAGTACACAACATACCACTGTTCCATCATGGGTTTATTTAAAAACCAAACAATGTAGACATAACCACTCTATGCAGACATCGTAACACCAAGTCACAAGCCAAACCCTCTCTCAGGAGAATATCCTTTATGGCACACTCATCATCATCTCAGAGGTTGGCCATGCATTAGGGTATTACATTATAAAGTTGACTGCCTCATGCATGTGTCACATCTTTCAGACACCTGTGTGGATGGCTCGTGATTTATCAGGTGCATGGTGTGAATGGTAACCACGGCTTAGCTGTCTTGGTTTCAGCTTCAGACACACAACACATATGTCAGCATTTCCCACCTTCCTCACAAAGTAACAACATTATTACCAATTTACACTTCCTTCACAGGATGAAAAGGAAGCAATTCATATTTAATAAATCAACCTATTGATACCTCCTGTGTATGCACATTTGTTATGCATGTGATGTAATTATGTAAGAGCTTACTGCAGCCCGAAGTTGTAGCCCTTAAGGTTACATACATACAGAAATAAGATAGACTTAAATATGTTTGTGCTTCTACAAGCTAACTTCTTTTTGAATAGTTTTAGGATACGACAATGGAGCAGGAATGCTGTAGCCCACACCAGTGTCCCAACAGTCATGCATGAAACACCTAGAGGTGATTACCTCCTTAAATATACAACCTCTGTACCCATGCTGACCTTCTTTACTGGTAAAGCTGACTAGGGACATGCATGGTAGATTCAGGACATATGATAATACTTCATGTTGATTATGTGGAGAATTGTATTACTGCTGTCCTTACCTAGCAGACAAAACCAACATGCCACTGCTCCAAGTTCCAGCACTTGTAATGAGCAACTCTTAGCCACACATAGATTTGAATGCAAGATACATAGTGTCGAAGGAAAATATCGTCCTCTGATGCTAACATTTGATTTGAATATTTTATCATTAGTAAACAAGTGTACCTGGAATGGTTATTGTTTGTTTGTCATGCTGTTGTTTTGCTTGGCCAGCACCCTAGGACAAGTTGTGTGCCCAATTCCACTCAAACATACCTACATGATGTGGATCAGGAACTTTAAATCAATTTAAATGTAATTCTTTCAGAAGGTTGTGGAATTATCTAAAGAAATGTGTAGGTTGGCTATAAATATGTTTGGAATCGAGGCCTAGAACAGTGTTACTTTGTGTTTACCTGTCTCCCAGCTTAATTCTTTTGGGTCAAGGGCTCAGCTGACAGGGGTGGGAAGGCAATATAGAGATTTAGTCACTAACATTTCCTTTCGTTTCCTCAAGGTGGTTCAAGTTAACAGGCTGAAGCTAAGACACAGTCCCTGGTATTAGCTGTCCATGTATTGAACCTGCAGATTTGTCTTTGGTGTCTTTGGTTATTAATCTAAGGTACGGTGTCTGTTTGTTCGATCGCCACCAAGGTGAGAAATCTAGCAGTCACTGTGGTTTAAGTTGTCTCCACAGCCAACCAGCAGGTCTGTGTCCGGCTCAAGGAAAGCCTATTATGGGATGGGTGGGATCCGAGGGGCTGTGGCAAGGCAATTGGAATCCAATCACAAAGGTGCACTGTTGGTGAGCCTTCTGTGAAGTGAGCCTCAGGAAGAGCCCAGCACAGCAGACAAAACGACAGGAAGTACAGGAGGATCACATGAAAGGGTGTGGAAAACTTGTTTTCTGACTTGTTGGTTGTTTTGTCCTCTGATGCGTAAGTAGTGAGTCTGATTGACGGGGCTTTGTCTACAAGTGTGTAGTTTATGTGCTTGTTTGTCCTTGATTGTGTGAGAGTAAGAAAGAGAGAGAGACTGATTTACTTACGTGCACATACCTCCTTTCCCTAGGCGAATGTGGTGAGTCTGTGGGAGTTCAGGTTACTGAATGTTTGTAACTCAATGACCATATTTGTGCATACATGTGCAAGCTTGTGTGAGTGTGTGTTTGTGGTGGTGTCCATGAGCATGAGTTGTTGTTGACAAACCTTCATTCCCGTGTTGCCAGGTTTGTTTATGCTAAAATCTGTTGTCCAAGATTGCCTCTTGACAGGTCGACAGCACCTCGAATGTCAAGTGTGTGTGGTGGTGTGTACTGTGTGTGTTTGTTTGTCCATGCACATGTCCGTGAACGTGTGTTGCTTTCCGACCTCGGTCCTTGTGTCCACAGGTGTGTGTGTTGCTCTCTGACCTGTGTTTGTGCATCCGCAGGTGTGTGCGGTGGGTGTGTGCAGCCAGGATGAGTAGCACGTTTGTGACCCTGGCGGAGGTGCTGGAGGCCAGGGGAGGCCCTCTCCTGGAGGACGAAGTGTGGTCTCTGCTACTGGGCACCGCTGAGTCTCTGGTGGACGTCTCCTACAAAGGTAAGACCTGGAACACTATCCACCTGCTCCTGGTATACAGCTACGGGCTGCCCTACAGCTGGCCTACGATGCACGGTGCCAGTCTATTACATTGGAACCATCATTTTAGGCCGCAGAGTTTAGGCATGGTACAGAGGGTCTGTCTAATGGGTCATGAACTGTCTCCTCTTCGGGTCTAGGGCACAACAGCATGTCCACCATCATAAGCCCCTCCTCCCTGTTGCTCTCAGCCACTGGCACGCTGGCATTTAAGAACTGTGCCCTATCAGACCAGGTGACCACATTCACTGCCCCGGAGATGCTGCAGGGCAGAGCCAGCTCAACCAAACCTGCTATGGAAAAGGTACCTCTACCGGTCCATACACGTTTAAACAACAGGCGGTCAGTCGTTCAGTTACTGTCCATAGACAAGTTGCTTCATAGTCACAGTCAACTCTACCAAGAGTTACGTCTACTTCTAGTAGCTTCTCCAGATTCTGGAAAAAGAACACTGCCTAGACTGTACAGACAGCCTAATATAACCTTATGATCCTGGTGGCCTCTCTATTGAAAGCTTGGATAAAAGACAGAAGGTGGTGTTTTGATCCCATCTAGTGGCAGGAGGGAAGAACTACACAATGCATGGCTGCGACAGCCTGTTTATTTGTTCTTTAAATCCAGAGGGAGAGTTGCCTGGATGATTTCATCAGCAGAATTTCCTTCACACAGTCTTAACCTTATAGTTAACCAGCATATAACAAATAGATTCTTAAGAGAGCCTTTAAAGACTTGTCTACTATGTGTCTGTGAAACCGGACCAATGTTTTCCTTCTGTAGCTGTTTATGGTTAAATGGTCTCTGTCTCTCTGCCAGATGCTGGTGTATTCGTTAGGCATGACTCTGTACTGGTCTGTCGACTACCATCTTCCTCAGAATCAGGTGGGTGCCCTTTATATTTAACATTTTATTAGCAGACGCTTTAATCCACAGCAACGTACAGATATGTATGACAGAAGATCAAGGATCAAAAGCGCATGGTAACTTGTTCCAATATCTTTGAGTCCCCCCTTCCCTGTAAGTCCCCGGAGTCCGCATTGCTCATGCTCTTGTCACCATGGTAGCCTCCATTCCAGTGAAAAATATGTCAAATTTACTAGCAGTAAATGAGAGACCCTCTAATACCATGGAACTATAATTTTTTTGGGATCCAATTAAGACAGTTTTTTTTTTACTATATCATTTGTGTAAAATAGCTGCAGTATTGCCCGTCAGCAGTGATTCATGTGAGCGGAATTTCTCAACTCTAAAGCTGGTCAAGAATCACTTACGTTCTACCATGGCTGAGAGTAGATTTTCAAGTCTAGTTATACTTAGTATAAGGTCAAAACATGCTAAGTGTCTTGATCTGGATGACATTGTGAGACAATTTGCTTTCCAACATGTCAATCGCTGTATTGTTCTTTTTTAGCTACATGACCTGATGGTTGGACTTTGGAATTGAATATGTAATACATGAATTGTTTTGCTGCTGAATATGTTATAGCTGACATTGTTTTAAGTCGTATTCACGGTAAACCTGAATTGTTTTTTTACATTCGTAGATATGTGTTTTATGTATAAAAAATAAAAAAAATATTTTGGCTTATTGTAATAATAGTTTTCACTATCTGGATTTGTATAAATAAAAGGGACATAATCGACAATAGAATGATATGCCACCCTTGATTTCCAACTTGCCACCCCTTGTAAAACTTTCTTGAAACGCCATTACTAGCCACACTGCAAAGTAACCATATCTCAGCTGCCAGGTACCAGGTGAACACAAAAACTGCAGTGCAGCAATAATGACTCAATTACATTTTACTAGCTAAATAAACGCAGGATTGGTAAGTTTTGCGATCCTAACAATGTTGGGGTCGTAAGGATTCAGACTAAAATATCAGATAGAGATAGACAGATAGACAAGTAGCCCTTCCAATCATTGCATTTGGTCAGAATGCTATCCAATTATTAAGTTTGGTCCAAAGTAAATGATTGATTGTGTTTATTACAGTCCTGCGACGTCCATAGATATCAGATTTATTCGATTTTACTGTCAAACCTTTTGATTTCTTGGTTACTATCAGGACGTGAAGTTTATTTCAACAAGAAGTGCGTCTCAACATTACCGACCTTACCTTTAAGGCATGGTCAACTAAAGATAAAACTGTAGTGCATCATAGCATCTCACACTGTAGAACTATATGTAATGTAATGTATTTGCAGAAGCTTTTACCCAAAGCGACATACAGGGGATTTGAACTTGTGACCTTTTGATCTGCTGTCAAATGCTGTATCACTGAGCTATATCCAGTGACTTTATGGTCTCTGATCCAGGTTTATCTGTTAGAACATGTTATTTTCTCCTCTCTCTCTCTCTCTCTCTCTCTCTCTCTCTCTCTCTCTCTCTCTCTCTCTCTCTCTCTCTCTCTCTCTCTCTCTCATCTATTCCTCCTCTTTCCCTTCTCTCACCTCTCTTACCTTCACTCTCTTTTCTCTCTCTCCTCTTTTTCATTTTCTCTCTCTCCTCCCCTTCTCTATTTCAGCCAGTCCCTTTGAGCGACCATCTGAACTGCCTGCTACTGAGCATGTGCGAGGACCTGTCCCATCGCAGGGTGACCCTGAACTCCATCCTAGAGGCGTGTGAGTCTCAGCACAAGGCGTCTCTCCTCCCTCCGCCCAATAGAGTCATCCGACAGCTGGTGGAGGATGTCTTTCATGACTCAGTAAGTCTCTGCCTGTGTCCCTGCATCAATCTCCATTCCTCCTTCCCTACCTCTTTTCTTCCTTTATCCCTTTCATTCCTTTCTCCCTTCATCTATCCCTTTCTCTTCCCCTCCCTCATTCAATCCCTTTTTCTCTCCTTCTCTCCCTTCCTCCATCCCTCCCTCTTTTCTTCCTTTATCCATTCATCCCCACGTCCCTCCCTTAATCCTTTCTTCCCTACGTTCATCCTTTTAACCTTCTCTCCATCCGTCCTGCCACCCCCCTCAATCCATCCCTTTCTCAATCTATCCGTCTATCCATGTGTAACCATCTGACATGTGACGAGGCATTCCTTCTGCATAATAATAATGCTTAAAATCAGCCGAAAATAGAATACATTTGCATGTAATTGAAGAGATGAAAGCATTTAAACAGCGTGTTGTTTGACTGTTTTCCTAGCAGGTGGACCAAGGATCTCTGCAGGACAACATTGTACACCTTAGTGGGAGGAGCCAGATGATCAGAGAGAGGCTTCATGGTAAAGAAGAACCTTTCATCGGTGAAGTAGTTTACTTCTAGAACCTTTTTGTTTGTTCTAGAAGTTTTGCCTTGAACCTAAAAGTGGGTGGAACCCTCTGAAGGTATACTTTAAAGCAGTGTTTCTCAACTGGTGGGTCGCGAGCTGATGTGGAGAGGGTTGTGGACGTGTGTTTCAGTCCTGTCCAAAAATCAAACAGTTATTTTTAAGTTACCGAACTTCCAACGATGCTCACGTCATACTCATGCATTCACCATGAGACACAGAGGAGATAGCCGTCTAGAGTTGTACAGTCAGAGATACATGCCACCTACCAGCCAAACAGAAACACCACCAGCACCCCCTCCCCCCTCCTCCTCCTCTGGTCCTTTATGACCAAGGACAAAAGTGGGTTGTGAGGTTAGAACAGTTGAGACTGCTTTAAAGGGTTCTCTCACTGGAACTACAGAATATTCTAGGAATCTAAGATCCTTGTATCTGTCTGTACATTTTGGTCTAAATGTTTATCTCATCTCATTGTTGGCACGGGATCAACACAAAGCTAGTGAAAAGTGAATATTGACCTTTTCCTGTGTTGTGACCGTAGTCTGCGCAGTCTGGGCCAGGGTTTTCTCCTGTGATGACATGGGCTAATAGGCTTACAGGGTTAAACCTAAAGACAGAGCAGGATTAGAAGTGGGTGAGCACCTGTAATCAGGGACTCAACAGTCTTTCAGTTGAACCCTCCCCTCAGACCCATTTCCCGTCCAACATATCTCTTTTTTTCTCCTCTCTCCTCCCCAACTTTCTGTCTCTCTCCTCCTTTCTCCCCCTCTCTCTGTAATTATATCCTCCATTCACCCCCTCCCTGCTCTCTCCTTCCCCTCTCCCTCCTCTATCCTCCATAATCATCTCTGTGTGACACCGTGTGGGATCATTCCTCCTGCCTCCTGTTGTGTGTGTGTGTGGTGCATGCTGGCATGGCATCCCTGGGCAGGTAAGAGAGGACCCTACCCAGATTCCACCCCTGGGGCTGCAGCTGACTTCAGGAGGTACTCTGAGGACTCCAACAAGTCAGGTGAGACCGGGGTGACCCGGGTCAACCAGAGATGTTTCTAGAAGGAACAAGGTCCATCATCCTGTTAGAGCGAACAGGAAGCATCAGTGCCTAATTGTGTGATAAGGAAATATGATATAAAGGTGGATAGATATACCTGTACTGTAGGTGGAAGTGTCTCAGTTTTGTCTGTCCCGTCTTGTCTCAGGACTTGTCATTGTGTTCGGAACTGCTGTTCTGTCAGAATTACTGCTGGATCCGTGTTTAATGTACCTAGACTGGATTCTTCTCACGGTTCAGGAGATATTGAGGATACTGAGGAGCCTTCTAGACTTTAAGAATGTGAAGGAAGAAAACATGACATTTATTTTGTTGTTCTACAGCAGCCTAAGTAACGCAATCAACAGGATTATTACATACTGTAAGGGTAGATATTATTCACCAAAATAATGTAGTCTTTAGAAATGCTTAGAATTTTTTCATTTGAGCCAGGAACATGGATTAAAGGTTTTGTGGAATAATACAAACAAATCTAAATAATAAAAAAAAGCTTGTGACGTTATTCATAATGAAACGGTGCAGCGAAGAGCTGCAAAGGCTCCGTCCTTAGATGTGTGTTCAGGATGTGGTCTGTAGGGAGTCAGTTGGCTGAGCGGTGAGGGAGTTGGGCTAGTAATCCGAAGGTTGCCAGTTCGATTCCCGGTCATGCCAACTGACGTTGTGTCCTTGGGCTAGGCACTTCACCCTACTTGCCTCGGGGGAATGTCCCTGTACTTACTGTAAGTCGCTCTGGATAAGAGCGTCTGCTAAATGACTAAATGTAAATGTAATGTGTGTGTTCTCTAGGGAGTCTGCCACACAGACCCTGGAAACAGAGACCACGAAGCTCCCCGACCCCATCATACCCCTGCAACACAGACAGGTAAACACACACACACACACACTTACACACACACATAATCCTAGCCAACTCTGAGATAAAAACATGCTGACACTCTTATGCACGCACATGTGCTGACACACATACACACTGTTATACAAACTAATCATATCCCCCTCTTGTGATCTTGCATGCTCCAACAACTAAACATACCCTTAAATACCCACACACAGTACTTATAGTATATGTGTCTCTTGTTTACCTCTGTTTTCTCTCTCTCCTCTTCCCTCTGTACTTGGCATGCTTGAGCCTGAGAAGAGCTGACAGTCTTGAGTGACTGATGCCAGCTTGCCCCCCCCCACCCAAGACTGACTTTGTACTGCTCCCCCTCTCCCTCCCTTTCTCCTTCTCTTTCTGTCTCCCCCCCCTCCTTCTTCCAGGCTCCCCAGAGGCCTCCGTCACAGGGACAGTAGCTGTAGCTCTCTGTACCGGAGCCCCTACCTGGACGTTCCCCTCAAGCCCTCCCCCACGCCAGCGCCCAAAACCCACAGCCCCTCCATCACCTTCAGCGAGTCCTCAATCAGCCTCACCCAGAGGAAGGCCAAGGTCAGCCCGCACCTCGCTGCTCATCTCTGCAGCCTGTAGAAGGGAGAGATTCCAGAGGACTCCTAATGCTCTGGTCTTATGCAGGGACACAAATGATGCTAAAGGATCTGCTGGGAGTCTTATCCCCCCCCCTTTTACTGTGTCCTCTAGACTGTAGCTAAGAGCTGGACAGCCAAATATATCATATGTAGATATCACTATATCTATTTGAGTTTTTTGTTTTGAAACGTTTCTAATAGAGAATTTCCTAAAATAAAATTGGGGCAAAATAATTTTTGCTGTATAGCAGAGGACAGAGAAGGGTGAAGTTGCGAGAGATAAAACTTGCCTGTGTAGCTCCGTGTCCTTCTAGCTAGCGTTGCCATGCACTAGTGACGTCACACACCGGCCCTATCACAGCCACTTTTGTTTTAGTGACATTGATGGCTCGCTGCAAACTGCGTAGTGCAGGTAGGGGTGGGGGTGAAGAGAGAACAGCCAGATACTGAACCATAAACACACACACTCTACCAGGCCAGTGAGGAGGTGAGACCTACCATAGCTAGCGCATGTGTGTGTTGTGAAGACGTGTGTGTATGAGTGTGTCTAGCCTAGTTGTGTTTCTAAGCAGTCTGTGTGTGCGTGTGTCGTCAGGCTCTGGGTCCTGAGTTCATCAGGATGGCGGAAGAACAGCAGATCATTCTAGAACTCCCCGGATCCATCGTGGTGAGCATGATGGCATCATCACCTTTTTCCTTCCTCTCCTTACAAGAGGAAGCATTCTTATGTCTCTCCTGTCTCTTTTCGATATGTGAAGTTAATGGCTCGAGTGACGCTTGGTCCCTGTGTCATTTGTATTGCTGTCAGTGTTTGTGTGCTCATCCGTGTGTTTCCTTTTCTACCTTCTCTCTCCTCTCCCATGACTATTCTGTTCCTCCATCTCCACCCCTCCCATATCTACCCCTCCTTCCTGTGCCGCCCCCCCCCCCCATCAACATCCCCCTTGCTCTCATGTGTGTTCCCCCACCCCCCACCCCCAGTCTAAGAAGGGCCGATCGTGTGTGTCTCAGAGGGAGGTCAGTGTGGTCATGCCCAGTGGTCAGGTTGTGGCAGTGCGCTGTGACATCAAGTCTCGAGGTAGAGATGTGTTTGACATGGTGGTGGCTCACGCCAACCTGGTGGAGCATTTCTACTTTGGTCTGGCCTTTATCGATGGTAAGGACACCTTATTGTGTGTGTGCCTGTGTGTGTGTAGAGTCCCTGTGCCTGTGCGTGGCTGTGAGTGTTCCTCTGTCTGTGTCTGCCTGTGACTGTGCCTGAGTGTGTGTCTGTATGTCAGTGTGTGTGTCTGTGTTTACCTGTTGCTGTTCGTCAGTGTGTGGGTGTGTGTTTGTGTCTGTGAATGTGCCTGATTGTGTGTGAATGTGTGTGTGTGTGCGTCACGCATAGTGCGTGTGCCTGTTTGCTACCGTGTGTGTGTCTGAGAATGTGCTTGTGTGTCTGTGTGTGTGTGTGCTTCTTTTTCTTTTAGCATGTCTGTCAGTCTGTCTGTCGACCTGAATCTGTTGGGCTGTTGAAAATGAAAGAACTCCAGCAGTTCCAATTAACTGTATCCATTTCAGCCCAGTACTCGTTCATGGATGTGTATTTTTTTTGTGACTTCTTTCCATAGACGATGAATTTTTCTTTCTTGACCATGAGACCAAAATCTCAAAAGTTGCCCCTGACAGTTGGAAGAAAGCCCAGTCAACCGCCTTTCTGGTTTACCTACGAGTGAAGTTCTTTGTAGAAGACATCTCCTTCATCCTGTAAGTACTGATTAGTCATCAGTCATTCAGATACTGTTTACAAGAAGCTGTTGCTAAGAGACTGTATCAGTATGTACAGTTTGACTTAACAAGGCAGTGTCTCTCGATCAAGTAATGAGTTAATACATGTGTAAGCATACAGAGTAGATCAACAACTACTATTGTGGGATCATTTTGTTAAAACAGTTTATGATTCTAATTTTCCCCAGACACAGACTGACACGTCATCAGTACTACCTGCAGCTACGGAAGGATATCCTGGAGGACAGGCTACACTGCAACGAGGAGACTGGCCTGTTCCTGGCTGCTCTCGCTCTTCAGGCCGAGTTTGGGGACTACATGTCTGAGGTAGCTATCCAACTCAGCTATAGCTAGAATAAAGGATGAGGGTAAAATACAACTTCTCCAAATCAAAACCTGCTTTTCCCTATAAAGCCATAAATACCTAGATAAATTAATATCTCTGATAAGATGTGAAAAATGCTTGACTATAATGTTTGGTGAGACTTTTCACATTGTGTGTCCCAGGACAATGTCTTGTGCACTTTCTCTAATGTACTTTCTGCGTTCGCTAGTCTGTGCCTCTGGTCCCTAAGGTGTTCGCTCGCTTGACAGCAGATGTTTGCGTGTGCAAATTGTGGCATTGACTCGTTGCCATAGCATCCTCTGTGTGAGTGTAACTGTGAATGTGTGTGTGTGTGTTGCTGTGTTTCTCTCAGCTGTACGGGAAGGACTACTACCAGCCAGAGCACTACGTGTCTAAGAGGATGCTGGAGAGGATGGCCTTCCCCAGCCTGAAGGAGGAGCTGCCCAGACTGCATGCTAACCATGCCAATATGCTGCCGGGGGAGGCAGAGACAGAGTACCTGAAGGTGGGTGAGGGAAGCACACACACAAACAAACACACACACACTTATACAAACATGCACCCACCACACCCATACCCATAACACACACGCAAATACACAGACCTATGTACAAATACAGCACACACAGACTCACACATACACAAGGTTTTCTACTCAGTAAATAAGTAAGGTTGTGTCTCACACACACACAACACACACATAAAGCAGTTAAGGCTTTCTATGCTGTTAATTGGTACAATAGGTTCTCTCATCCAGTCATTCTCACATCCATACACACACACTTCCCACTGATGGTCCAAACCTCCATCCAGATCGCCCAGCAGCTGCCTGAATATGGGGTGCTGTTCCACCGGGTGGGCCGTGAAAAGAAGACTGTGGTGGGCGAGCTGGTGCTGGGGGTGTGTGCCAGGGGCATCATCGTGTACGAGGTGAAGAACCACCTCCGTACCGTCACCAGGCGCTTCCTCTGGAGGGAGACCGACTCCATCTCCACTGGGGTAGGAAACACTACAGTCACGGCTACATATGCACTGGTGTAGGAAACACTGCAGTCACAGAAACATTGCAGTCACTGCTGCTGGGGTAGGAAACACTACTGTCACAGAAACACTACAGTCACAGCTGCTGGGGTAGGAAACACTACTGTCACAGAAACGCTACAGTCACAGCTGCTGGGGTAAAAAACACTACAGTTACAGAAACACTACAGTCACAGCTGCTGGGGTAAGAAACACTACAGTCACAGCTGCTGGGGTAAGAAACACTACAGTCACAGAAACACTACAGTGACAGCTGCTGGGGTAAGAAACACTACAGTCACAGCTGCTGGTGTAAGAAACACTACAGTCATAGCTGCTGGGGTAGAAAATACTCATGTTCTGTACAGTAACGATTGTTTTTTGTGTGTGACTTTGTGCATCCATGTTTGTGTATGTGTGGGAATCTGTGTTTGCATGTGTTTGTGGACATGCACATCCATGGGTGTGAATCCATGTGCATGTGTGTGTTCGTGTTCATGCGCGCGCGTGTGTTTCCAGAGGCGTAAACTGACAGTGGAGTGCGGTGGCCCCAGTGGGAAGAAGCACAGCTTCATGACGGAGAGCTCAAAGATCGCCCAGTACCTCCTGAGCCTGTGCTCAGCTCAGCACAAGTTCTACAGCGAGATGACCTCCCGCCAGCTCAACCACAGCACTGCCACACAGGCCATGCAAGGGCCCCCAGGAGGCGCAGGTATGCAGGGTGAGTACGGGGCATAAAAAGGCCAGGTCTCCTGGCTGTGGCCTGTAGTTCGGTGGGCAAACAACTTCGAACCCTGCTCGTGACCCAACTACCCTGTGTAGTGAAACCTTATTTAAAGGGTTCATTTTGAGATACTATCTATCATCTAAATACCCACATTTATATACCCATCCTCAACCTCAACCATGGGTTACACCTCAACGAGGTCCATAGAGAGTTTATAAGTCCAACAAGTCCATCATTCAGAAGTCTAACTTCTCCCTGCTGTTGCTTGTGCCCCCTGGTGTTTCTGCAGATGAGAACATCGAGAAGTACTTGTCCATCTGTCGCTCGCGAAACTCCCACATGAAGCGCCTGTCCTGCTCCGAGGGCGGGATCGACCAGTTGGGCCTCGGTGTCGGCCCGCCCGATTTGCTCAGCAAGTCATGTGATGACCTGAGCGCCAAGATGGAGGCCCGTCTGCGGCAGCAGCGAGAGCTGAGGGAGATGAACCGGGGCCCGGAGCCACGCGTGCTGGGAGAGATGAGAGACCAGAAGACTTGGAGGTAGGAGACCGGCTGTATGGGGACTGGGAGAGAGGAGAAAGAAAGACATACAAAGAGGAAAGACAGAATGAGAGAAAAATAGAGACGGGTAAATGGAGATATTAGCGGATTCTTAGTTGAATGTTTATCAGTAGTTTATCGGGAAACCTCTCATAGGAGTTCTGACTGTACTGTGATAACACGCTGTACACTGTTGCTGTGTCTGTGGCGTTGTTGTGTTGCAGCTCCACAGAGCCCCTCCCCAGGATCACATCCCACGCCTCACTCTACAAGCAAGACCCCGAGGTTGTCTCCATCACCTCCTCCATACGAGGTTAACACAGATGGACTCTACTATGGACCCTATTTTATAGAGATACCATACAGATAGCATATAGATACCATATAAACACCCTATCAATAAAATATAAATCGATACAGAGTCAACACCATATAGACACTATAGATAATATATACCATATAGAAACTACAGTATATAAAAATAATGTATAGTATTCCATATAAATACTAAAAGTTATCTGTGTCATGCTTTAATTGACCTTTAATGCTGTGCACTGTAATAGTGAAACAGGGTTTTAATCCAGTGCATTGTTTGTTTGCAGTTGACACTCCAACCAGGGGCTCTCCAGAGAGAGAGATCATCTGTGTGACTTTAAAGAAGGACCTTAAGCTGGGGTTTGGTAAGTATGGGGGAGGGGGTTGGAGTTAAGGTGTTTTAAACAGAAGTGGCTTTACATCAAAGAGACAGGGATGACAACATTTGTAGCAGATTGTTCCAGCTTCCCATTTGAAAAGACCAAATACGGACCCAGATGTTGAGGGTGTAGTGATACAGTAAATATTCTGTATTCTATATTCTGTCTTATGTAAAAGCTTAGTTCCATTCACTTTATAGATCCTTTAGGAAATTCAGGTGTTTAGATTTGTGAACTGAGGTTGTATCCCCCCTGTTCTGGCCTTTGTGCTCCCCCAGGGTTTGTGATAGTAGGAGAGGACAACAGTGGTAAACTGGACCTGGGGATATTCATTGCCTCCATTGTGCCTGACGGGCCTGCTGATAGAGACGGAAGAATCAGACCAGGTATGGTCTCTCTCTCTCTCTCTCTCTCTCTCTCTCTCTCTCTCTCTCTCTCTCTCTCTCTCTCTCTCTCTCTCTCTCTCTCTCTCTCATACACACATACTATCACGCACATACAGTATACTCACACACACCCAAGCAGTCACATGCACACACACACACACAGTCACCAGCAAATGTGTAAGAACTTTCAGCCTCTATGGTCCTGATGATGACTCATGGCTAGTGCTGCACATTGATTGGTTAATCCACAGGGGGCCGTCTGATATCGCTGAACAAGATCAGTCTAGAGGGCGTGACGTTCACGGACGCGGCGGCCATCTTGCAAAGCAGCCCGGAGGAAGTAGAGCTCATCGTATCGCAGCCCAAATGTATGCAACACCCCACTTTTAACACACCTGTGTATACCTCTAACTATATTGTATACTTTCTACACACCTGTACATACCTCGACCTACCTTTCTCTAAAAAACAGATATTTACCTCTCTCTCTCTGTAGTTACCTCGGCACACATGCATATACCAGTACACGGCACCCTAGCTCTAACACACCTGGTTATACGGTACCCTAGATTCTGGTTGTATTGGGGAGGCCACACTTTCCGCCTCCCGTCTCTGCCTGAGGGTGGAGGTCGGAGGAGAGATCTACACCAGTGTACCTCTTTGGGCAACTGTGAAGCCCTTGGTGACACTGATTGAAGTGTTCCCCAAATATGATTGGATTCGATTGTGCTCCTCCGTTCTGCCTGTTCCTCCTGCCAGACTCCCTGAGGGACAGCAAGACGTCGCTGGCCCCCAGCGGTCTGGGACGCATGCTGGAGAGAGGCTTTGGCTCCCAGACCACCCTGAGCGGTAGCGAGTTCAGACCCGCCATGGAGGAGCTGGAGGAGGCCTTGGCTCTGTCCAACATGGCCACGCCCAAGCATGGCAAGAGGCTGCACATCCCAGTGGTGCGCATCCTGGACGCACAGGTAAGCCGAGCCCTGTTGATGGTGTTGCAGTTGTGGTTGTTCTACCCACCAGGGCTAGATAAGGTGTGACTGTTATTCTGGACGATCTATGCCCCATGAAAACCTTGTTGCTGACAGGAACATGAGAGGAGCGTTGGTGTTTGATGGGCTGTGTTAAAGGTAGTGTTGGTATGGGGGGGGGCGCGGGAGGGGGGGTGGTTGTTGAGGGTAGTGTTGGGGTGTTAATGTGAGGGGTGTGTGTTGAGGGTAGTTTTGTGGTGTTGGGGGGGGGGGGGTAACCGTAGTGTTGGTTTGTGTGTGGAATGAGGTTGTTGAGGGTAGTGTTGGTGTGTGTGGGGGGTTGTTGAGGGTAGTGTTGGTGTGTGTGTGTGTGTGTTTCTGTGTGTGGGGGGGGGGGGTTAAGTGTAATGTTGATGTGTTTGTGGGATGAGGATGTTGAGGGTAGTGTTGCTGTGGGGGGGGGGGGGGGGGGGGGGTTAAGGGTAGTGTTGGTGTGTGTGAGGGTTGTTGAGGGTCATGTTAATGTGTGTGTGTGTTGGGGGGAGGGGTTAAGGGTAGTTTTAGTGTGTGGGGGGGCTGTTGAGGTTAGTGTGTGCGGGGGGGGGGTTAAGGGGAGTGTTAGTGTGTAAGGGGTTGTTTCAGGATGTACAGGAAAGGCAAGTATTTGGTTTATAGCATGATGACTCATCTCCTTGGTGATTACCCATGTCAACATGAGTTAAGTCAAGGTGGGGGCTCCTGGGGTTGTTGACTTGAATAAAAACACATTTGTCTGACTTACAGACCCATGTTGACACTAATTAATACATTGATTACATTAATAGATTAAAGGGTTACTGAGGGGTGTGGTGTAATCGGTTAGTTCTTTCTTTTTTGTATTTTTCTCCTCCGCTACCCTTCACTTGACTTCTTTCCTCTTTCTACTCCCCTCTTTGTCTCCCATCTCTATCTTCACATCTTTGTCTTGGTTCTCACATCTCCTCCCTCATCTGCCTGTCTCCTTTTGTCATGTCTCTAATCTCTCTCTCTCTCTCTCTCTCTCTCTCTCTCTCTCTCTCTCTCTCTGTCCGTCTCTCCTCCCCCTCCGCTTCTCCTGTCCTCCAGGAGGTTCTCTCCAGGTCCTCCTCTATCTGCAGCCTGAGGTTTGCAGAGCAGCTGAGTGTGGAGCTGAGAAAGACCAAGGGCAGCCTGGGCATCAGCGTGGCTGTGAGTGTGGAGTTTGCTCACGACACTTTCCCCATGCTGACCTTACTTCTCTACAGCAGTTGGCAGTTAAACAGCCTAAGAGCCTAGATAACAACCCTATGCACACCACATACACACACATTCTGGCTACGGGCGAGTGTTTATGGCCGGGTCTGTGATGCTGTTGTGTGTCTCAGGGGGGAGTAAACACCAATGTGAGATACGGGAGCATCTACATCAAGAGCCTGGTCCCAGGGGGCGCTGCAGAGCAGGACGGACGCATTCAGATAGGTAACCACACACTACCAGGGGCGTAGCCACGTGGTGGCCAGGGGGGGCCACGGCCACCATTGGTCAGAGAATGGCCACCCTGCTGGCCCCCCCAACCTCACATTATTTTTAAACCCTCCTGAACAGAAACGGTATAAAGCTGAAAAAATGCATTTGTATTTTTTTTATAAAGTCGTCTTTATATTGTCATTTGTCACTTACACTACAAGCCCCATATTCGCAACATGTTGGGCCACACCCCCATCAACAGCACAAGATGCAAACCAACGTACCTGCATTCTGACAGCGCTTCAATGGAGACTAGCAGCTAACCAGCTGCTCTGAGTGATGCAGTGTGTGAATTTTAAAATAGTAGTTTTTGACAATCAATTGCCACCCCAAATAAAAGACTGGCCAGAGCTGGCCCCCCTAGAAATAATGTCCTGGCTACGCCCCTGCACACTACCCTACACTATAACCACACACTACCCTACACCATAACCACACACTACCCTACACCATAACCACACACTGCCCTACACCATAACCACACACTACCCTACACCATAACCACACACTACCCTACACCTTAGGTAACCACATACTACCCTACACTATAACCACACACTACCCTACACCATAACCACACACTACCCTACACTATAACCACATACTACCCTACACCATAACCACACACTACCCTACACCCTAGGTAACCACACACTACCCTACACCATAACCACACACTACACTATAACCACACACTACCCTACACCATAACCACACACTGCCCTACACCATAACCGCACACTACCCTACATTATAACCACACACTACCCTCACCCTAATGTACGCTACAAAATACACAACAAACAATGTTTTCTGACCTTCATGCCTCCGGGAGACTTGCTAGTTACGCTGTGTGTCTGAACGGGTGATTTTTATGTCATTTTATATTCATTATGCTTGTTAAACTTTGAGGATGATGACGAGGAAGGTGATGATGGTGTGATGAGGATGATGATGATGATGATGTGTGTGACAGGTGACAGACTGCTGGAGGTTGATGGATTCAACCTGAGGGGTGTAACACATAAACAAGCTGTGGAGTGCCTGAAGAGGACTGGGGAGGTATTACACACACACAAATACATAAACACACACACACACATATATACACACAAACTCACACACACTTCTGGTAATTCATTATTTCCTCTATGCTCTTGTAATCACTGCCCTAGGACAGACAGGGATGCACACTCACACACACACAGTAACACACACACACACACAAAACCATGTGGCGACAGCCCTGCTTGGGAAACTCAGCTGTTTACGCTCGTTTTTATTTTGAATCAGGCTAAGTGGATTATCCTGGCTAAGTGCTAGCTGACCTTAGAGTGCATTCACTGGGACACTGAGTCCAGAAATCACATAGAGCTGATGTGTTTGTGCATGTGTGTGTTTGTGCACATGTGTGTGCATGTCTGTGTGTGTGTCTATGCTGCAGGTGGTGAGTCTGCTTTTGGAGAGGGAGCCCAATATGGTGTTAGAGCCTGGAGCTGATTCACCCCGCCTCCACTCAGCCAAAAGCCTACCACAACCCTTCAGGACAGAGGTTTCTATGGAAACGTCCTTGAATGGCAGGGCCAAGGACTACAGCTTTATGACTGATGGTAATGCAAGAATACACACTCATACACATTGACACCAGATGCCAGCAGACACTTTCTTTTTCTCTCTCTCTCTCTCTCTCTCTCTCTCTCTCTCTCTCTCTCTCTCTCTCTCTCTCTCTCTCTCTCTCTCTCTCTCTCTCTCTCTCTCTCTCTCTCTCACGCACACACACACTCCACTTGCGCACACAGACACACACACTCTACTCACACATAAAATATCTAGGCAGAGGTGCAGACTGCCCAGACGTGGCCCTGATTCCTCTGACAGCTACATTGTGGTGGCTGTCAGAAGAGTGCAGCCCTGATGCCTCTCCCCAGTCCCCTCCAGTCTCTTTCAGCCTCATCCAGACTCCTTCAGCCTCACCCAATCACTCCTTTTTTATTTTAGACATTTAAATAACATAATATGCATTTGATTATATATATTTTTTACAGAGTGTTTTAGGGGTCTTAGGATTTCCTCTCATGTCATCATGTCCCTTCATCTCCTTTCCTCCTTTCCCCTCCTCTCCGCTTCTTTCCTCTCTTCTCTCCTCCTCTCCTTTCACCTCCTCTACCCTCCTCTCCTTTCACCTCCTCTACCCTCCTCTCCTTTCACCTCCTCTACCCTCCTCTCCTTTCACCTCCTCTTACCTCCTCTCCTTTCACCTCCTCTTACCTTCTCTCCTTTCACCTCCTCTACCCTCCTCTCCTTTCACCTCCTCTGCCCTCATCTCCTTTCACCTCCTCTTACCTCCTCTCCTTTCACCTCCTCTTACCTTCTCTCCTTTCACCTCCTCTACCCTCCTCTCCGTTCACCTCCTCTGCCCTCATCTCCTTTCACCTCCTCTTACCTTCTCTCCTTTCACCTCCTCTACCCTCCTCTCCTTTCACCTCCTCTGCCCTCATCTCCTTTCACCTCCTCTTACCTCCTCTCCTTTCACCTCTTCTCCAACAGAGAACACTCATGAGGTGGTTCTGAAAAAGAATCTGTCTGGGCTCGGCTTTAGCTTCTTCATCTCTGAGCTGACCTCCGGTCCAGACCGTGGTTCCGTGGTCCGGGTCAAATGGCTGTTCGAGGGCCAGCCCGCCAAAGAGAGTGGGAAGATCCAGCAGGGAGACATCATCCTGGCCGTTAACGGGGAACCGGTTAAGGACCTGTCATACCAGGTAGGATCCGGCCAGGACTACCAGGAAGTGACAGAATGATAATGCAGCCAGTAGAATGTAAAGATAATGGTATAAAAATGCAGTCATCATAAAGTGAAGATAATGGTATGTCAATACAACCATTATGATGTAAATATGATTGTATGAAAATGAAGCCAATATAATGTAAAGATAATTATACGAAAATGCAGCCATTGTAAAGTAAGAATAATGGTATGATAATGCACCATTATAATGTGAATATAATGGTGTGATAATGCATTCTTTAGAATGCATTATGCATAATGTGAAGATAATGTTATGACAATGTAGTCATGATCATGTAAAGATAATGTTAAGAAAATGTTGTCATGATAATAGGAAGATACTGTTATAGCTGTTATGGCAGTTATCTCAGGAACCTGCCAGTCACAGGTCTCTCCCAGAAGGTAGGATGTGGATAGTTAATGGGATGGTTTTCAGGTTCAACACCATCAGTCTTCACAGGTCCAGACTGTAGAAGAATTCCCTTTATGATAAATTAGGATACATATATCACATCACTAGGGGTGTAATGATACACTCAGCTCACAATTCAATACGTATCACAATATTTTTTACTAAATCTACAAATTAAAAAGAAATTCAAATAACAGAGTAGAACCGCTGCTCCTCCGCGTCGAGAGGGGCCAGTTGAGGTGGCTCGGGCATCTGATAAGGATGCCTCCTGGACGCCTCCCTGGTGAGGTGTTCTGGGTACGTCCCACTGGGAAGAGGCCCCGGGGAAGACCCAGGACACGCTGGAGGGACTATGTCTCTCGGCTGGCCTGGGAACGCCTCGGGGTCCCCCAGGAAGAGCTGGTGGAAGTGGCCGGGGAGAGGGAAGTCTGGGCCTACCTGCTTAGGTTGCTGCCCGCGACCCGACCCCCGGACAAGCGGCAGATAACGAACGAACAAATAAAAGATTTATTTCCAGAACATTAAACATTTTCAAGAATTTTCCTTTTTGTACATACAACGTAGTTCATTCAGTTATTAGTTAAGTCAGTTTATGTAAGTTTAAGCGATTTCTGTGAATGCACGCGTGACGCAGGTGCAGAGTAGGTTGCGTGATGGTAGCTCAACCAATAGGATGAAACAGACATCATACTGCAAAAACATTGCCATAACTCTACGATACATATTGTGACATTTTTGCATCGCGATATATTGTACCACAATATATTGTTACTCTCCTACACATCACATAATGTGATCAGAATGACTACCGTGTAGCACTGCTCTGGATCGCTCTGTGTTCACGTCACCACTTCCCTAAAACCATAATCTAATCTAGCAGGAATTAGCTGTGTGTGTGTCATCCGGCTCTACAGCCCAAGAGCTGATGGGATTACATACACAAAACACACACGTGAGGAACTTATTGTCATTCCAGAACTGTTGTATAATATCTATTATTATTAAAATGGCTAGAATAAAATACAAAATCATCCACATTGGGTTGTTATACACACTCCCATGATGCCTTGTGCTGACCTCTGACCCCTATGCTCTCAAGAGGGTGTTGTCGATGCTGCGGGGAGCTCAGTCTGAAGTTTGCCTGCTCATCTGCAGACCCCACCCAGGAACCCTGACAGATCTAGACAACAACACCCTGGTGAGTGGACACACACACACACATGCACACTGGTGAGAATGCACACATACACACACACACATGCACACACACACACATGCACACACACACACACACACATGCACACTGGTGAGAATGCACACATACACACACACACATGCACACACACACACACATGCACACTGGTGAGAATGCACACATACACACACACACATGCACACACACACACATACATATACACCGGTAAGCATACAAGACACATATACACGTTGGTGAGCATAAACATACAAACACACACACAACATCCTGGTGAGCATGCACCCACACAGGTAACACTTTAGAATAAGGCAAACGCTTTTTGGCAGTTGTTAATTTGTTGTTAGTTGTTTAGTTAATTCATCCTTTATAAAACATTAACAATACTTTATTAAATAATTACTAGGCTTTTATTAAACAATGTTAATCATTAATAAACACTGTTAAAATGTATTTATGTGATTAATGATTTATAATTAATCAATTAATTATAAGGTGTTTGATAATTGCATTGATAACTGCATTGCCATACTTTATACACAGCTTGTTAACATAGTTGCAAACTAGTAGTAAAGATGTTAATGGTACATGAGCTCTTATAGAAAGCATTAGCAAATAGTTAAGAAAATATTTACATAACCTTTATAAAGCATGAGTAAATAACTGTCAAGTAACAACATATTTACTTATGTCTTTAATTCACGTATTCCAAGTTAAATACATGATACACACTCTTACTTAGCAGATCTGAAACAACTATTTTATAAACACTTACTAATAATGCAACTTGTGATTAATAATGCAAGTTCAACAACACTTCTGCTAAGTATGAGTGTGTTTCATGTATTCAACTTGGAATACATTAATTAAAGACCTAAGTAAATATGTTGTTAGTTATTTACTCATGTTTTCTAAAGGTTATGTAAATAGTTTACTAACTATTTGCTAATGCTTTCTATAAGAGCTCATGTACCATTAAAAGCTTATTTTACTACTGGTTTGAAACTATGTTAACAAGCTGTCTATAAAGTATGGCAATGCACCTTATACATTGAAATATTAATCAAATAAATATTTTTTGACAGTGTTTATTAATGATTAAGTGTTTAATAATAACTTTGTAATTATTTAATGATGTATTGTTTATGTTTTATAATGTATCGTTAATGTTTTATAAAGGCTGAATTAACTATTAGCTAAGACTTCGTAAATGCCAAATAGCGTTGACTTATTATAGTATTACCCACACACATATATATACACTCGTGAGCATGCACACACACACACACAGACACACACACATAGACACACAAGAGCTTAAACACACACATACACAGATAAGCAACAACACACTGGTGAGCACACACAAAACACATGCACATGCAGACTCACCCACACCCACATTTACTTTCACGTTGCACACTGTTTAAGGCCTTGATCTCTCTCTTCTGCCTCCCTGTCCTCTCTCTCTCTCCCCATAGAGTCCATCTCGATCTCCCACCCGTGAAGTGAGGTCCAGGTCTCTGGACATCAGGTTGACCGAGGACTACAGCCAGCTCCTCAGGAGACCAGAGGAGCCCCAGGCAGACCAGCAGCCATGCCAAGCCCAGGAGGAGGCCTCTAGCCTGGGCACCCCTGCCGAGATTCCCCTTGATCCTCCTGGTCCTCCAAAGACCCAGCAGAGACAGGAGAGCCAAGACAGTGAGACACTTCCCTCCCCCCTTCCCCCCCCCCCCTCCTGCCCCGTCACCCCCCTCCCCTGACTTCCACGAGTCTCCCCAGTCTACCTACCCTCGGCGCTTCAGCGACCAGGGCAACTATGAAGATGAGGATGAGGACGTGTCCAGGACAGCCGTTATGCGTCTCAGAAGGAGCAGCTACCTCAAAGCTAGTGCCAACCCCACCTTTGCCAGGTAGTTTCTCTCACACACACAAACAAACCAGGAGAGTTCTTTTCTAGACCAGATTTTTTTTTTGACATTTCTTTTTTCCATTACCATTTTGTGCTTGTGTGTGCGCAGTGGCATCAGAGAAGAGACCGACGGCAGATACACCTACTGCCTGATGGGTAACGGTCTGACCATCCTGGCGGATGAGGAGTACCTTACCATCAGCTCCACCTCCCTAGATACAACCTCCAGCCTCCCCACACACACTCCTGCTCTGCCTGAACACACACCGAGTACCAGCCTCTCCTCTCATGTACCCAGCCAACCCAGGCAGACCTCAAGCCTCCCGAACCATACAACCACCCAGCAGGCCACTCAACACTCACACACACCCAGCACACACTCACACACACCAGACCAACACTCACACACACCCAGCACACACTCACACACACCAGACCAACACTCACACACACCCAGCACACGCTCACCAGACCACCACTCACACACACCCAGCACACACTCACACACACCAGACCAACACTCACACACACCCAGCACACACTCACACACACCAGACCAACACTCACACACACCCAGCACACACTCACACACACCAGACCAACACTCACACACACCCAGCACACGCTCACCAGACCACCACTCACACACACCCAGCACACACTCACACACACCAGACCAACACTCACACACACCCAGCACACGCTCACCAGACCAACACTCACACACACCCTGCACACACTCACACACACCAGACCAACAGTCACACCCACCCAGCACACGCTCACCAGACCACCACTCACACACACCCAGCACACACTCACACACAACAGACCAACACTCACACACCCCCAGCCCCACTACCCACACTCCAAGTCTCAGCCCCAACAGCACATCCCCCTGTCCCCCAGCACCCCCATCTCAGCCCTCTTTCAATGGACAAAACCACGGCCTTCCCCAGACCATACCTCCATCCCACCCTAACCTCTCCTCCAAGCACACCCGTCCTCTGATGCCTCCCCCCCTGCCTCCCACCCCCCAGCCTCCCCCTCAGCCTCCACCCACCCCCAGACAGGCTCCGGCCCCTGGCCCCCTCTGCCTCCGACCCCCTGTCCCCACCCTGCCAGACAGCCAGGCAGCACGCCCCTCGCACAGCCACACACATTGGAGGGACGAGGAGGAGAGGTTGTTAAACGACGATGATGATGATGATGATGATGATGAGGAAGAGGACCCCAGGAGGGTGAGGGAGGGTTAGATGGTTGAGACAGACTGTCTGATATTGTACTTTGAGTAGATGGGTAGGAGTGAATAAGTAAGTAAATATGTGTGTGTTCTCTCTGATAGGGCATGCTGAAGGAGTTTGAGCTGTCCGTGGTCCTGACCAAATCCCGTAGTGGTAGTTTTGGTTTCACCATCATGCGCAGCAGGATAGACGGCTGTTACTACATCCAGGAGATACTGGACAGCCCAGCCAAGGCAGACGGACGACTGAGGGCAGGGGACAGGCTCATCACGGTACAAACACACTTACTCATGCTTACACACACATCCTCACACGCAAACATACATACACACATGCACCCACACATTCCCACATGCTCACACATACTCACCCATGCACACAAACACACACACACACACACACACAAATGCTCACACACAAATTCACACACACATATTCATATGCCACTCTACCATACACACACTCACATACATAATTGCATCCATAATGAATCTTGCACCACCTGTATCCAGGTACACGGACAGGATGTGACAAATGTGACCGACGAGGTTGCCATGGCAGTCCTGAGGATGTCTCCAAGGAGACTGAGCATGACCTTGGGGAGGGCGGTATCCAACCTGGTAGCCCCGCCTTCTTCTGACAGCCTGAACGACATTGTCCTGCACAAGACCCCATCAGGGCAGCTTGGTGAGACACTCACTCACACACCCAGCTCCTACCAAACACACACATACAGTACATATACAGCTCCTGCCATGGCACACACACACACTAATGTGTGTGTGTGCTTCCCAGGTATAAAACTGACAGGTGGCATTGGCAGTAAGTGGCAGGGCATCTACTGTCTGGAAGTGGTGCCGGGGTCTCCCGCCAGCGAGGAGGGTAGCGTCCAGCCCAACGACAAGATCATCTACATCAGCGGCAAGTGCACCCTGGGAATGACCTTGGAGGACGCCGTCAAGGTCTGCGAGATGGCCCCGCGCAAGGTCAAACTCAAAGTCCTCAGGTGTGTGAGGGACGGAAGCTGTGTGTGTGTGTTTGTGTGAGAACGAGAGACGCGGCTGAAGCAGTCTGCGTGTGTGTGTGAACAAGATTATTCTAATCCTCCTCTCTGTTGTTCCAGAGATGACCAGCCTCTGACTTCTAAAGCTAACAAGTGGAACGGTGAGTGTCTGCTCTCTGACGGAGCCTGTGGGGACGTAGGCAGGACCAAAGGTCACTGCTGTCCAGAGCGCGATCTCAGGGGTCCAAGGTTAAGCTCGGAGATTAGAGGTCTGGTTGCAGTGACTGGCCACAGCCTAGGCAACGCACACACACATATGCACATGTCATTAACTACATGCAGTGATGTTGCCCCCCCACACACACATGTTATTCTCCAGCTCATTAAGTTTTGACTCTCCTGGAGTCTGTGCTGCCCATAACATGGACCAGTAATGACTGTTACCACAGCAACAGATGCAAACACTCTCTGGCCTAGACCTCTGGAATGTTTTGAATGTCAGGGTGAAGCATAACGGAGAGACAGACAGGACGATAAAGCAACAGGCTGATAGACAGGCAGGAAGGAAGACAGACATATAATATGTCCTAAATATATCTTGTCACACGTTGTTCTTCCCTCTTGTGATGTGTAAACACTTGTCTCAACCTCTCCATGTCTCCAGGTCTGTTTGACTGGAAGAAAGACAGGAGGTTCTTCACCACTCGCTTTGAAGAGCCCAGCTCACCAGAGGCTGACGAAGAACGTGAGTACATATCTCTCTCTCTCCCTTTGTCTTTTTCTTTTCCTCACTCTGTCTGTCTGTCAGTCAGTCTGTCTCTTTCCTACTTTTTTTGTCTCTTTCTGTCTTTATCTCTTTCTGTCTGTATCCTCTCTCGTTTTCTAGGTGTCTAATCATAGCACAGATACTGACAGGCTTGTGTGTGTGTGTGTGTGTGTGTGTGTGTGTGTGTGTGTGTGTGTGTGTGTGTGTGTGTGTGAGTGTGTGAGTGAGTGAGTGAGGCTGGGTGCTGAGAGACAGGCCCAGGCTCTGACTGCTGTATTAATAATTACAGAGTCCTGCCCTCCACTGGAGTATTAGACTGCAGGCCTTTCACACAAAAACACACACACACTGCCATATACACACTCTTGCACACACACGCTGTCATAGACACACACTCCAAAACACACAACACTTTCTATTGGGTGGGCTCAGTCAGGGAGTCACTGGTTGCCTGGATACATGCCTGTGTGCCAGTGAGATAGGAGACTGGAGACTGGGACAGCTGAGGTGGCCTCTCCTGCTCACATGTTGCCCAGGCCAGACACACGGCAACACTGCTGCTTCAAAATGGCCGATCTGGAGGGCGGTAGGCGTGGGTGTCTCTCTGAGACGGGGCACGGGAATTGGGCTGAAAGGGTTTTGTGTGAATTTAGAGAGTTGCATGTAGACAGATGTTGACTGAGGGACTCCTCTGGTGGATTATCTCACTAACTTCTGTAAAAGGACAGCGATTGGTAGTCTCCACTGCTCTGGATGTTCATTTGGGATTGCTGTTGCTCTTTTCCCTCCTCTCTGCCGCTCCTGTGCTGTGCTCCCTATCTCCCGTTCTACTCTTTCATTCACTCTCTTCCTCTCCTTTTCTTGACCTCCTCTATTCATCTCTCTCTCCCTTTATCACCCTCCTCTCTCTCTCTCTCTCTCTCTGTCTCTCTCTCTCTCTCTCTTTATCTCTCTCTCCCTGTCTATCTCTTTCTTTCTGAGCAGCTGAACCAGTGTCTAGATCTGGATGGATCTTCAGACCTCGTTTTTCCATAACAACAGAACTTGATGTAAGTCCATGATCTCCCTATGTCTCTCTCTCATTTCCTCTCCATCTCTATCCTGCTCTTCTCACACTGTATCTCTCTATCCTTTCATTCTGATGACACAGACTGAAACTTGAGTTGGCCCTGTATCAGTCTGCCCCTTGGTTCTCCGTGGGGGTCTGTGCGTGTGTATGTGTGTGCGTGAGGGCATTCTTTACACCTGATTGTCGCATTAATATTTTACCTTTAAATGCTTCTGCGCTACAGCCTGTATAAAGACAGACAGATTCAGACAGAGTCAGAGACAGACAGGGGCAGAGACAGGCAGAGGAAGAGACAGACAGAGGCAGAGGCAGAGACAGGCAGAGGCAGAGACAGACAGAGGCAGAGACAGACAGAGGCAGAGACAGACAGAGGCAGAGACAGGCAGAGGCAGAGACAGGCAGAGGCAGAGACAGGCAGAGGCAAAGACAGACAGAGGCAGAGACAGACAAAGGCAGAGACAGACAGACAGAGGCAGAGACAGACAGAAAGAGACAGACAGAGGCAGAGACAGACAGAGGCAGAGACAGGCAAAGGCAGAGACAGACAGAGGCAGAGACAGACAGAAAGAGACAGACAGAGGAAGAGACAGACAGAAAGAGACAGACAGAGGCAGAGACAGACAGAGCCAAAGACAGACAGAGGCAGAGACAGACAAAGGCAGAGACAGACAGACAGAGGCAGAGACAGACAGAGGCAGAGACAGACAGAGGCAGAGACAGACAGAGGCAGAGACAGGCAAAGACAGAGACAGACAGAGGCAGAGACAGGCAGAGGCAGACAGGCAGAGACGAACAGAAATAGAAAAAGATAGAGTTAGGGTAGGGACCCAGATCCAAATAACCTGTGTTCCTTCCTCTTCCTCATACCGTCCAATCAGAGCTGCGTTCTGCAAGTGGAGTTCACTAAGCCAGAGGGAGGTGGGCTGGGCTTTGCTCTAGTGGGCGGAGCCAATGGCAGTGCTCTCAGAGTGAAGGACATTTGCCCAGGGGGCGTGGCTGAGCAAGATGGGCGGCTGAGAGTGGGAGACATCCTACTGGAGGTAAGAACTGTCAATCAGTTTTTCTATCTGTGTGCATGTGATGTCTACGCATTTATGTCTGTTTCTGTGTCTATTTGTGTTCACTGACTTTGTGTATGTGCTTGTGTCATGCAGGTGAATGAGGTGATTGTATCTGGGCTGAGCCATAGTAAGGTGGTGGACATCTTGCGTAGAGCTGAGGGCACTGTCCAGCTCACCATCTGTAGAGATATCCTGCCCACACCTGGATCCAACAAGGCCGCCCAACCTGGAGCCAACATGGCTGCCCAACCTGGAGCCGAAATGGTCGCCCAACCCGGAGCCAACATGGCTGCCCCGACTGGAGCCAGCATGGCTGACAACCATGGATCCAACATGGCCTCCAAACCTGGATCCAACGTGGCCGGCGACCCTGGATCCAAAATGGTTGCTGACCCTGAAGCTAATATGGCTGCCCACCCTGGAGCCAGTATAGAAGACAAGCCCACAGCGGAAGGCTGCTCCAGTCCTGACATCCAGCAGAGAAAACTGAAGAAGCCCTCTGGTAGGAGCCAGGAAAAATCTTCTGACTCACTGTTCTCACATTAGCCTCCTTCCAACAGTTCCATCCTGATGATCCACCATATCAGCCTCCCCTGATCTCCTCTGATATCAACTTCCTAGTTATATGTTGAACTATAAGTTTTAATAAAAGTTACCTATAGAACTTAGTTTGTGATGACAGAACTCGACACAACCTTGTTGACAGGAACGTAGTGTATGATGAAGTCTGTTGTGTCTGTTAGTTTCTTTCCCCAGTGTGGGCCTGTCTGGAGTGATTGCTGCCCCTCTGCTTGAGGAAGAGGAGGATGTGATACCTCACTTACCCCCGCACCACTCACACCACATAGGGTTCAGAGCAGAGGACGACACTGTTGATGGGGTGAGAACATACATTTACATTTATTCATTTAGCAGACGCTTTTATCCAAAGCGACTTCCAAGAGAGAGCTTTACAAAGTGCATAGGTCACTGATCATAACATACACACACATACATGCATACACAACGTCTGTTAACTTGTCATCACTTTATACAGTGTATACATTGTGTGTATGTGTGTGTGTGTGTGTGTGTGTGTGTGTGTGTGTTTGTGTGTGTGTGTGTGTGTGTGTGTGTGTGTGTGTGTGTGTGTGTGTGTAAGTAAGGTATAATTCCTGATGAGGTGTCCACTATGATGTATATGTGTATAAACAGACCACACACACACTCTTCCTAGTTTCTGTCTGTCCTGATCCCCCCTCTCCTCCCTGTGCAGGAGAGCTGCAGCAGCACCCCCTCCCATACCCAGACCTGCTGCCCCTCCCTCAGGGTCTCTGACATTTTGCACGGGGCCTCAGACAGGTACCTTCCACACTTCTACCTTCACCAAGGCCTTTACCAGTCCTACATTCACACACTGGAACTTTTATTTCACTCAATTAAGATGTGTAAATCGAAAGTTAGCTTTCAAACGGTCATACTTTTACCACTTGCAGCCTATGAATTATATGACAAGATGTTATCTCATAGGGTACACAATAGCTAAACTTTGCTAGCTTAAAATGTTGCTATGTGTTCTGATTTCTGTGGTTACGTAATCTTATCGCATACTTGAGACGGACACCTCATGTTTAACAATACTGTGCGATGGTCACCCAAGTTTGGATTACGTGTAGCCACAAGATGTCAGTAGAGTTAACTCTCCTCCTCACATTGAATTCCCCCCCCCCCCCCCAGAATAGCTGATCTGTAGCCACAGGGTGTCAGTAGAGAGTCAGTAAATAATAAATCTCATAAAACAGAGGTTTCAACCACTGCAGGCTAGACAACAGTGTACCATTGGCATACATGTGACCTGTTAGGAAATGTACAGTATATTATTTAAGTTACACTGTATATCAAACCAGCAGCACTGTGTATGCTGGTCCAATATGATAGATACCTTAGCCTCTTGTCTATACTGCGTTTTAGGTGGAAAGGTCGCAGGGAAAGGAAGCTCAGCCTTGCATGATATCAACCCCCCTACCGAAGAGTAGAAATGGTCTTGTCTCACCCCTGCCCCCTGACTCCCTCAGGAACCCACCCCTTAACACTATCCTATTGGACCAACCAATAAAAGACCCCCAAAACAGCCAATCAGATGGCTGGAGCAGCGAAGAGGAGGAAGATGAAGCGATGGAGTCCAATGGTCAGGATATGACCTCACCTATAGCTGGTATCTACCTTGTGATTATCCATCCATGTTATTTATCTGTCATATTATTTATATCTCTTTGACAGATGGTGCATTGATCTGATGACTACATCCTGTCTTCTCTTTGTCCTTTCTCCTCTAACTCTCTCATTTTCTCTCCTTGACTCCATCCTCTCCCTCCACCTCTCTCTCTCTCTAACCATCTCTCTCGTCACCTTGCTCTCTTCCTCTATCTCTTTACCCCCTCCACTTCTCCTTTCCAATGCCCTCCTTTCTCACTCCCTTTCCCCCTCCACCTCCTTCCCCCTCTCCCTCCATCTCTCCCTCCCTCCATCTCTCTTCCCATCTCCCTCCACCTCTCTCTCCCTCCCTCCATCTCCCTTCCCCTCTCCATCTCTCCCGCCACCTCTCTCTCGCTCCCTCCTTCCGTCCACCTCTCTCCTTCCCTCTACCTGTTCTCCTTCCCTCCACCTCTCGCTCCTTCACTCCACCTGGCCCTCCCTTCACCTCTCCCTTTCTGCAGGTCCCCCTATTGTGTCGGAGGAGGAGCTGGCTAGTCTGGCCCTGATCAGTCTGTCTCGGACCAGTCAGTACTCAGGTTCCCGGGTCAAGGCCCTGATTCAGATCCTGCAGCACCAGCTGGACCAACAGGAGCTAGTAAAAGAGTTCATGGTGCATATCGTCAACTCAAATAATACTTTATTTATATAGCCCTTCTTACAAGCAATGTCACGAAGAGCTGCATGGTGTATGCCCTGGAAATTTCCATGCAAGTGTCTTGGAGTAGTTAGATGTATTTCAACACCTAGTTAACACATCATTTCAGCCACATACTCTAGGTGATGGGATCTTTGTATTTGAATGAGAAATAAATCATCCAGGTGTTGATTGTTGTTGACTGTTGTCAATTGTTGATTGTTAGTAGTTGATAAGTCGGTTGATGTTAGTTGTTGGGTCTTGTTGGTTGTTAGACCCTGGAGCACCTGAAGCCTTCTGATAACTGCTTGGTGGGGAAAGCAGCTGAGAACCGTGACAAGAACAGATACAGAGACATCCTACCCTGTGAGTTTCACACACACACACACACACACTCGCACAGACACACACGTCCACTCACACCAGCACGCACACACACAGACACACATTTTTTACCTGGTTAATTTAGGGTCATCCATTCTAGTGGAATACAGTGTTTGTTTTTTGTATTCAGTATATTTGAATCATTCTCTCCCTCTACCTCTCTCTCTTTTTCTCTTTATCTCTCTTTCAGTTCAGTAAAAAAATAAAATAAAATAGTGCCGTAGTATTTGACAGGACCAGAGTGTTCTCAAAACAAACTAAAAGTTTACAAGCTGTTCCCAAATCTCAGAGCAGTGCAACCTGAAACTCCTAACATGTTTGAACCTTGTTATGGGAACAGAAAGGCCTCCCACGTACAATAGGACTGCTGTGTGCCACACTGGAGCTGGTCAAAGAGGGAGGGACACGGGGTGACAGGGAATCTGTCTGTCACCCCTCTCCTCTCTCCTACTTCCATTTTTCTGCTTCTTGTTTTTGTTTTCCCTCCTTGAATGCTCAGAGAAACACTCTTATTGTTTACTTGTTGTTTAAGGCTCTCCAGGGTGGTGCGTTCCAGGGAAAATAACAACGGAGTGTTGTTGGCCTGTTAGTTATAATCAAAACGGAGAGAAAAACCATTTTTAGTTTGTAAATGTTTATTGCAACCAGTAATCCCACAAGAGAAAACTCACTTTGTGTCTCTGTCTCCATGTTCCTCTTTCTTCCTCTACACTCCTTCCGTTTCCCCATTTCTCTCCGCCTTTCCCTTCCTCTCCCCACATCCCCTCCTCCCCTGCACAACCACCACACTCCTAGACGACCTGACTCGCGTGCCCTTAGGTGAGAACCAGGATTACATTAATGCCAGCTACATCCACATGGAGGTTGGCACCAAGGACTTCTACTACATCTCGTGCCAGGGCCCTCTGCCCTCCACTGTGCCCGCCTTCTGGCAGATGGTCTGGGAAAACAAGTCCAACGTCATTGCCATGATGACCCAGGAGGTCGAGAGGGGAAGGGTCAAGTGTCATAGGTACGTACCACGGGTCATACGTCGGGGTTAGAGGTACACTACAAGCCAGGGTTTTGGGGTCAAATACCGTATTTTCTGAAAATAAGCCGCATTTTCTATAAACCGCACCTCACCAGAATGGGAGCTTTGTGTTTGTAAATCTGAGTATAAACCGCACTTGATGCGGTGCGCATATGACGCACTTGATACGGGAACAATGATACCAAGCAATGCACGAGTATAGGCAGTGCAGCATGCCGTTGTATAACACACTTCAAAAACGAAAGTCAGTAAGTGCGTAATGTATGTTTTCTATTGCCTGGGAATGAACTAATATAGCATAATATAGCACTCATAGCATTCAGGAAAAAAGTGTTTCTACTGTTGTTTTGTTATAAAAACGTGCTATTCATAGTTTTCACGTGATGTCACGTTCCAAGGGGCACGCCCCCTTTCCGCTGCCCGCCACCCATTATAAAGTCATACATTTGCTTTGAGTCTGTTGCTTTTGTGTTGCCAAAATGTCGGATAGTTGTTGTTCTATCGGATGCAGTAATCGAAGAGGAAACAAGCCTGGGCTGGGTTTCTTTAGAATTTCCTCCGATAAAGAAAACCCAGAGAGGAGGAGATTGTGGATTTGTGCCATTAAACCTCACGTTACCTCTGTCTCCGGGGAGGGCAAACAATGCCAGCCTTCCAAATATACACGTATTTGCAGCTAACACTTCAAGCTCAAGTAAAGTTAACACAAGAATATACAGGTATATTAATTATGGATTTTTTTGCCATAAAACACGTTATCGGTTTGACATAGTTTGTTGTGTATTGAGGCGACCAACTGCAGTGGTTGTAGTGAGTTAAAGTTAGCTAAATAGTTGGGTTTATGTGTTAGACAAAACTAAACTCAAAATGCATTTGGAATTAAATGATTTGGAAATCCCACTACACCGATATTCAACTGAATGTAAAACAAAGACAATGTGTGAGGCTTGTGTTAAGACTGATTGGTTTTTCATACTCATTTGATCCTTCGTTTTTATTTACGTTTTTCACAGCATCGCAACGTTTTTGGAATTGAGGTTGTAATAGGTAAAGATTAAAGGAAAAGTTGACTTTCCGTTTGAATGGTTAGCAGTTGTTTAAGAGAGAAAGGGGTTAGCTAGTTTACAGTCATGATATCACATAGTCGTCACATATATAAAACCTTGCGGTTTTTAGGGACAGAAATATGGCAGTGCTGTATATGGATCGCAAGTGCCCGACACTTGCAGTTTGTGTCCATATCTTGCCTTTTCTTTAGCTGAGAGGTGATCCCAAAAAACGTGGGAAGGTAAATTTGCCGGCTTTAGCTGCGTCTCAACGGTGTGAGCCGCTATGCCAGCAGCTTTCCGCCCTCCAGGTCACCGAGCATGTCACGTGACTGAAAACTATGACTCGAAATATAAGCCTCACCACCACAAGAAACATTTTTATTCGGGGTATAAACCGTAGCTTTATAAAAATACGGTAAAGTGACAGAATTCAGTATTACAAATCACACATTGTTATTTGGGCGGCTTGCTTAAAGATAGTCTATGGGTAGCAAACTAACTCAATCCAGTAGATTAATGGAGATTTTTCTGTGTTGGCTTTGGTTTATAGTTTTTATGTGAATGTTGAAACACCGGTCTCCATGGTGGTGCGGTGTGTGTTCCCCCCTGTGCAGGTACTGGCCAGAGAGGGTGAGCTCTCCGCTAGACGCGGGTCGGTACCAGCTGTTCCTGGAGAATCGGCAGCAGCAGGAGTACTTCCACATCAAGATCATGCGCATAGTGGAGAAGGAGGTGAGGGAGCTGGACACACGCTAACAGATACATCATTCACGCCACTCAGTAGTCTAACACACACACATGCTCACACATACACACGTGTGTCACATGCTCTCATACAGGAAGTCACAAGGACACTGAGCAACACACAAGCACAAAGAGTAACACACACAAGCACACAGTTTAACATGCACACATACACACACACACAAGCACACAGTTTAACATGCGCACACACAAACACAAGCACACAGTTTAACATGCACACACACACACAAGCACACAGTTTAACATGCGCACACACGCACACAAGCACACAGTTTAACATGCACACACACACAAGCACATAGTTTAACATGCACACACACACAAGCACACAGTTTAACATGCACACACACACACACAAGTACACAGTTTAACATGCACACACACACAAGCAAACAGTTTAACGCACACACACACACAAGCACACAGTTTAACATGCACACACACACACACAAGTACACAGTTTAACATGCACACACACACAAGCAAACAGTTTAACGCACACACACACACAAGCACACAGTTTAACATGCACACGCACACAAGCACACAGTTTAACACACACACACACAAGCACACAGTTTAACATGCACACACCCTCCTCCTGTCCTCCAGACAGGTGAGACCCATCTGGTACGGCACCTGAAGTTCACTCGCTGGCCTGACCACGGCGTCCCTCGCTGCTCCGAGCAGCTGGTGCGCTTCATTCGCTACCTGCGGGCCGTACACCACAAGGGCCCCGTCATCGTGCACTGCAGCGCCGGCATCGGTCGCACTGGGGTCCTTATCTGTACCGACGTCATCCTCAGCCTCATCGAAAACGACCTGCCGGTCAGTCTCGATCATGACCAATCAGATCATGTTCAAAACATTGAGTTTAAAACTGAAAATGTACCACCAGGAAATATTGTACTACGCTAGAGCAAACTACCAATTACAAATGTAATATAATATGTTAAACTATACTCCATTGGCTTGAACTAAATCTATCTAGAATACAGTAGATCAAACTAGACTAGACTATATCAAACAACATCAAACCGATAAGACTACAGTAGATCAAACTACAGTAGAGATGTCTGATTGTGTCTCTCTTGCCACTGTGTTGTCAGATCAATGTGAGTGACATTGTGAAGGAGATGAGACTGCAACGCTATGGAATGATTCAGACCAAGGTCAGTATAGGCTTTGAGTGTGTGTGTGTGTTGGTGTGTGTGTGAGTGTTAACCCTTGTATCTCTGTCTGCAGGAACAGTACCTCTTCTGCTACAAAGTCTGGTTAGAGGTACTCCAGGGAATTCTGCAGCTTCACGGTAACCAATGGCAACCCGAAAGCCCCCACGACCATCATGTCGTCTGACTCCCCCCCTCTCCCCTGCCTTCACAGTACTATCCCTCTAAGATGAGACGACCTAATATTGTGCAAGAACATGGCACATAGTAGTTTTGTAAAGATTTGTGGAATGCTTCGAATGCTCTGCTTCTGTACGTATAGCTAGGTTTGCTTTACAGTAGCTCTGCACAGCACTATGCATCACTGCTCACGGTGCGGGGCTGGTTTGTCGCTCCTGTGGCTGGACTGAAACCCTGTGGAAGGAGATAGACCTCAGACAACCTCAGAAGTTGTGGTGTGTCTTCTCAGTATAGGAAATATGCTTTATGAGTTGGTTTAGAACAGGTGTGTTTAGCCTGTTTTGGGGAGTAGTTACGTTGCCTTCTGTGTTTAGTTTTGGTATAATACTGTTTGGAATGTTTGGTTTTTATAGGGTGTTTCTGTTTGGTACACAGTATGTATTAGTTGTTCTCTGATGTATTCAATCTATGAGTTGTACGAATCGTTTACATATAACACATAATTTGCATGTAATGTCTCTGCTATACTTGAATACTAGTTATACTCCATATAGACATGCACGGGCCACAGCCCTCCCCTAAAAGCAATGTGGTCATGTCACCATTCACTGGAATGTTCTAGAGCAGGTTACCATGTACCAAAGTAGTTAGCTGGTGTCTTTAAAAACTTGATTGTGGCACATTGTAAAACAAGAAATAGTTATACAAAGTGCATTTTTGTTTATATAATAAGGGCCTCGATACCTAAAGGAAGTTGTTGTTGTTTTTTTTGTTATTTTTTTCTGTGTTGATCGTTTAAGAATGTGAACAGAATCAAGTGCCTTGAATGACTGTCTTCCTCCCGACTGCAGATGTCCACCCTGTCTCCTCTCCTCTGGGGTGAGTCTGTAAATGTCCAGGACTAGACGCCTGTGATATGAATACCATTACAGCTTTCTGCTCAAGTGGCTCACTTTAGGATCAGCTTAATGCGTAAGACTAACCCACTATATTTATGGCTTCATGACCTAGAGCAACCATGATACTGAATCTCTTCAAATAGAAGTTGTTTGGATTTAACTCCTAGTGTCCTAATGCACCGTGACAGATGCTAACTTTAATTTGGACGGACGTCTTCTTTTCTTGTCAATGGGAAATTATCTTAGATTAAGCTGCGCTACAGATCGGTCATCCGTCAGTTAGTGAGGGACCTGGTTGAGCAGAAGAGGCTGGCTCTGTTCCTCTGTACACATCTGGGAGCCTCATATACTACTAAAGAGATTATAACTACTGTAGGCTTATGAACTGTAGTGTGAGTGTTCACAATCCTCAGAATCTCACTACCAGACTCCCTTCTCTCCATCTTTCCTCTCTCTCTTTACCCCTTAATTTGTTTCCCTCTCTCTTTATACCCTTCCATCTTCTCTCTCTGTCTTTGCACCCTCCATCTTCCTTCTCTATTTTTTTACACCCCACCCATCTTCCCTCTCATTACCGCTCCATCGTCCCTTTCTCTCTTTTTCCCCCATCTTTCCTCTTTCTCTCAATTCCACTCCATCTTCTCTTTATATCTTCCCTATTCGTCTCTCTTTCTTTACCCCTCCGTCTGCTGTCTCTTTGTACCCCCCTTCTCCTTGTGCTGCTCTGCTGTAGGAGCTTTGTCACCAGCCACTACTCCTACAAAATTCACCAGCCTCTCGACCCAGTCTGTCTTATTCATCCCAGCCTTCAGCTAACATCAACCTGTCAACCAATCAGGTGTTAGCCAGGCCATTTCTTACCTGGCTGAACAGAATCAGATCCAGTTTAAAATGTAGAATAACTTATCTTGAATTATAGAACAGTTATTATTTTATTTCAATTGAATTTCTGATTCAATTGGATTTACAATGACCTACTCTCCTTCTGTTCTGCACTCAAGTGGCTAATATATTTCATTACATGTCTTAACAGCCTCTTAACAGTGTTCATAACATCTGCATATAATTGTAAATAATAACAACAAAGGCTGTTCTGTGATTGCCTGTTATCAGTAGCCTGGTGCATTTCCAGGAAGAAGTTCATCCTCTTTTTATAAGCAATAATTATGAGTCTCGTGTAGCAATGACAAATGGCACAATCCCCCTTTGAATCCTGGAAGTCTTAAGATGTATTATCATGTAACCAATAACTGCGAAAAGGTATTGACTGTCTTTCAATAAAACTTCAGAAATAATGTGAATCATTCTTGTTGTTTTGGTGGCTGGGGTGGTAGAGTAATATTACAACTGTAGCATCTAGAGAAACTCCTAACCTCAGGAATGTATCACTGAACTGTCTGTTTTCCCTCACAAGAGAGAATGAGAAAGAGAGTATGTCTATGATTTTCAGGGTTTCCCCTACGTAGTTAACTGCAGACTACAGTATAGTCCCTCTCTGGTTTACTGCAAGCTGTGCATGGCTGTCTCACTGGGGTCTTAGTGACAGCATGGAAACACCAGGAAACATGCTGGACAAACACACCCACGCACGTACACACACTAACACTCCCACCCACACACACACATGCTTCACATACACACTCACCTTAGGAAACTCTTTAAAATCTTGAGACATGTATGTACAGTATGGGGGAAAGCCCTGTAGCAGATTCATTTTCTCCCTCTTCTACTCCTTCCCTCCCTTTCATACTCCTTTTCTTCACTCCCTCCCCCTCCCTCTCTCTCTCTCAACTTCCCCGGGTCTTGTTATTGCTGTTATGTTATGGCAGTTATGACACTGACATGGTTATTCTAGGACTGGGCCCATTTCTAGTTTTATAGCTTTATACTGTATATAAACAGTTGTCCTTTTCAGTTCTACATGAACCTGATACTGTGCAGGCCTGGGTTGACTTAGAGAATTAATCAAAGTCAGTGAGAAAGAGTGTGGGAGATAGTCGAGAGTGTGGGAGAGAGTCCTAGGAAGTTGCAGAGAGAGCTGGGGAGAGTGGGGCAAAGAGTCAGAGAGTGGGTGAAGGAGTCAGAGAGTTGTAAGAGCCAAAGTAAGGTTTAAAGAGTAGAGGAGATGTGTTGAGAGTCCAAGAGAGGAGAAGAGGTGTATCAGAATCAGAATTCGGTTTATTCGCCATGTATGTTTTACAAACACGGAATTGACTGTGGCAGGGAGGTGCAAAACACTAAACATATACGAATCTTAAATTAAGTAAAAGTACAAAAGTTTAACTATTTCTGAGAACTAAACAATCTAAGAATACAACAATTTAAATATAAAATAAAATATATATAAAAATAAGAATAAGAATGAGCAGTTTGAGTTGTCAACATAGTGCAATCGGATACTGAGGTAAGGTGGCTTGAATTGCCATTAGATGGACTTATAATAGTTAAATAAGTGAATGAATGTCAATGGGAGTCCTTGGCCTTGTTGAAAAGGCCAGTAGAAGATGGAAAGAAAAGTTGTTATGGCGTGAGGTTTTGGTCCTGATGGACCGCAACCTTCTGCCAGAGGGGAGTAGCTGGAACAGGGAGTGACCAGGGTGGGAGGGGTCGGCCACAATCTTCCTTGCCCGCCTCAGGGTCCTCGAGATGTGCAGGTCCTCAAGGGTAGGCAGATTGCAGCCGATCACCATTCTCAGCAGTACGGATGATACGCTGCAGTCTGCTCTTGTCCTTGGCAGTGGCAGCAGCGTACCAGATGGCGATGGAAGAGGTGAGGATGGACTCATTGATGGCTGTGTAGGAGTGCACCATCATTGTCTTTGGCAGGTTGAATTTCTTCAGCTGCCGTAGGAAGTACATCCTCTGTTGTGCTTTTTTGGAGAGGGAGCTGATGTTCAGTTCCCACTTGAGGTCCTGGGAGAGGATTGGGCCCAGGAAGCGGAAGGACTCCACAGTATTGACTAGGGAGTCGCACAGGGTGATGGGGGTGAGTGGGGCTGTATTCTTCCTGAAGTCCACAACCATCTCCACTGTCTTAAGACCATTGAGCTCTAAGTTGTTCTGGCTAAACCAGGTCACCAGGTTGTCAGCTTCCCACCTATAGTCAGACTCATCCCCGTCAGAGATGAGCCCAATGAGGGTGGTGTCGTCCACAAACTTCAGAAGTTTAACAGACGGATGACTGGAGGTGCAGCTGTTGGTGTACAGGGAGAAGAGCAGAGGGGAAAGGACGCAGTCCTGAGGAGATCCGGTGCTGATGGACCGGGAGTCAGAGACTTGTATTCCCAGCTTAAAGCACTGCTTCCTGTCAGACAGGAAGTCTGTGATCCACCTGCAGGTGGAGTCGGGCACATTCAGCTGGGAGAGCTTGTCCTGAAGCAGGGCGGGGATGATGGTGTTGAAGGCAGAGCTGAAGTTCACAAACAGGATCCTGGCATAGGATGCTGGGGAATCCAGGTGCTGTAGGGTGAAGTGGAGGGCCATGTTAACGGCATCATCCACAGATCTGTGGAGTACAAGTACGATAACAAGGGAATCCGGGTTTGCTCGCTCCACACTCAGAATCTGGTTGGCGAGCATGCGTTGGGCCTCTTTGACCTGTGGACCCGGTGCCATGTAAACTCCGACCAAAATGAGTGACGCAAACTCTCAATGAGTGATGCAAATTCTCGCAAATTCTGTAGCAAGGAGAGTGGACAGAAGAGGGAGGATATAGAGGAAAAATATGAGGTGATAAATAGAAAGTGGAAGAGAGGGATAAAGGAGAAGAGAAGGAGGGAGCTGAAGATGGGAGGAAGAAAGAAGGATAGAGGTGAGTAAGGGAGCAGGAAAGAAGGAGAGGAGGTGAGGAAGGAAGAAGAGAAGGAGGAAGGTGAGGAAGGGAGGAGATTAGGAAGAAGCTGAGGAAGGAAGAAGTATAGAAGGGAAGGGGAGAGAAGGAGAAAGGTGAGGGGGAGAGAGGGAAGGAAGGAAGGTGGTAAAGTCGTTAGTAGCCGTGTTGTGTTCAGTTAGGCTGTGATTTACATGTCTGAGGAGGGTGTAGAAACCAGCTCAGTGACTCCCTGTAAATCCTCCTGTTCTCTACTGGGCTCACAGTGCAACACACACACACACCACTATACACACACTCAAATACATACACCCAAACACACACACTCAAACCTGCGCACACTCACCAACCTTGTTTTTCTTTTGTAATGTGTAGTGTTTAAAAATAGCACACAAATTATGTCCTGCTGCCTGCTGCAGGCCCCCTCAACAGCCCCCACCCCTCACCAGCCCCCAGCCCTCACCAGCCCCCAGCCCTCACCAGCTCCCAGCCCCCTCTGCACCGTGACTTCAGCTTGGAGTCCTGTCAGCTAGCTGCAAGCATTTGTGGGACATTAACAGCCCATGGACCACTCATCTACAGTTTGATAAACTCTGTTTTGAACATTACATAAAACCATACAGTATTTCACCATGGTGACAACGAATGCTGTTGTCATTACCATAATGCATTTCCATTACACTCTTGCAAAATAGATTTAAAATCTCAATTAGCCCTCCCTGGTTAAATAAATATAAAATAAAGACAAAACAAGAGAGCACAGCAGGGTACATTTTAGAGGATTTACTGTAAGATATTCGATTCAAATTAACATAAACACTTTATTAATCCATATAAATAACAAACTAATGTGTGTAACTGTACATTTTACTTTATTTTTATTTTTTCATACTGAGCGCAACCTCAGCCTGGGTGTATGTCTCATCACCCCTAGGAAGTCTGGAAGAATTAGCTTTCTTATGATTCCTCAGAGTTTGAACTCCCTCCGGGGAGTAACAAGCAGTCAGACGGAAATGAAAGACACACACACATTATGGAGCTGCGCTGAACACACACACACACTATGGACACTCATACATTATGGAGTTTCACTGGACACACACACACACACACTATGGAGCTCCGCTGGGCAACCAGAGAGCTGTAAACGTCTGACAGGCAGCTCTGGACACGTACACACACATGAACACAGACAGCGTGTCAGAGATCAGAAGTTGAGTTAAGCAGCTGGAAGTTAACTTTGGGCCCTCCAGCCTCAGTGTTTGAGGTGCGGGATGAGGCCAGAGAGGAAGAGAATGGAGAAAGAGAGGTGGAGAGGAAGGACGAGAGGGAGAAGCCTGAGACGAGCATTGGGAACACAGGGATTTATGGAGAGGGAGGGAGTAAGTAGGTGATGAAGAGGGAGAGAGGGAACAAATGGATGATGGAGAACGATCGAGAGCAGAGGAGTGTGAGTGCGGCGAGTGTGTTGACGTTGAGTGTGACCGCGTACACGTGTGTGTTCCTGTGTGTCTGTGTGTCAAATATGTATGGGTGCCAATGTGTGCATATATGCTTATGTGTCTGTGTGTGTGCATGTGTGTGTGATTGTGTGTGTGTTGACACAGCAGTCTGTGCAGGAAGTGTGTAGAGGGCTGGTGTTGAGTGGACAGCAGGAGTTAAGTGATGCTGGTCCACCTGTATGGGGCTCAGAGCAGCGCTCAGCACATAGTTATCTGTCAACAGCAGAGCCACATCAGCTAATAATCAGCACAAGTACTCACTCCCCACAATGACCTCAACAAGAACCTTCATTTTAAATATCTCTCAATTTTTTTACATTGTACACAATCCTATTTCCGTTTTGATGGTTACGTCTGGAAATATGGTTCATGGCCCCTAGGAACTCTGGGAAAATTAGTTTCCTTATGACTCCTCTGAGGGTTCTCATTCTGTGATGTAAGATTCCCAACTGTTATGCACTAGGACATGTGGTGGAAGACTTGCAGCATTAAGAAGGTTGTCTAGAGGTGATACTGACTTCACATACACAAAACATGGAGAAAAGCTTGAGAACAGATAACTCTCTTCTCAGTAGAGAAATTGTCCTTTTATTACTACACGTTATTGTAAATGACGTGTGTGCATGTGTGTGTACACAATATTAAACAGTATGGGTGTACAAATCTTGTTTGTTTGTGTGTGTGTGTGTGTGTGTGTGTGTGTGTGTGTACCTGTTGATGTGCAATGTGTGCCTGCATGTTTGTATGTGCATGTGTGTTTATTCATGTCACCCCTTTGTGTGTGTAGCCCCCCGTGTGTCTGTTTGCTGACAGTCGGTGGAGCCATTCATAGTTGGTCTGAATGGATCTCCATGTCTGACAGGGCTCACTGTCTCTCCCAAGGGGCACAGGCAAGTCAGGGACAGGCCGTTATGATTAGTCCCGCTGGCAGGCTCTCTGGTAATTATTCTGGGGTTGTAGAGGGGGGTGGGGGTTGGTGTTGGCGGGGGTGGGAGCGGGGGCTGTTCATTCTTCTGTGGCTAGCTACATGTGGGGTTTGGAATTACATCCAGAAGAGCTTTGTTGTCTGAGGGGGACGGGGGAGTGAGGACTTGGGGAGGGGGGTGGGATTTAAAGCTGAAGGTCTTTCGCCACACTGTTTGTCATACATGTAGGGTTGTTTTCTATTGTGATAGCGTTGGCTATAAGCAAGGACAAGCATGTTGTTTTACTGTTGAGGCCACCAATCCATCATGTTTATCCTATCCCATATAGAAGCATGTTTATACTGTTGGGTTGTGTTGATTGTGGTTCCGACATGTATTTTCCGGCTTTTCCCGCAGAGAAAGACAATTCTGGGCTAATCTCTTGAGAGTGTATCCATGCTAAGACTGTTTTATGTCAACGCAGACTAAAGTCCTTTAGCTGTGACAGGTTCTCTGTTGTAATCAACACAGTTCCCCAGATGAGGGGCTCACCAATGACAGATGGAATTAACCGCACAGCGGAGATGGATGTGAGAACGGACGAACATCTCTAGAAGTTCAACTTTATTGGCCTGTTGCAACAGTGCTGTCTCGCCTGACTGGACCCTCGCTCTCTGGTGAAAAGGTCTTTATGGGTTGGGGTTCACAGTCTCAGTGCTGCTAGGGGATACTATCTCCAGGAGAGGGGAGGGGAGGGGTGAAAATGAGACAAGAGTCAAGGGGAGGAGAGGTCAGGAGGTTACACAGTTAGATGGACAAGGCCTGCCAAATATTGTCGGTTTCTCAAGCTTATGTTGGCCAACTGTGAAAAGGTCATAGATGGGGCTAATGCATTATCATGACACATAACTATAGGAGGAGGAAGAAGATAGGTGGAAAAAAAGAATGAGTGAGAAGAATAGGATAGAAAATGAACGAAGGAAGAGGAGGATAGGTGGAGAAAGAGAGACAGCTATAGTGCTTCTGCTGCACTCGTTCCTATCAATTCATTCATTTAAAAAAAGCTTGTATTTGTTTCTATGCTATTCACTTAGGATGTCTACACTCTGTGGTCAATGGAACTCCGTCTATGGAAATGTTCCCTTGTGGTACATTGGCTCTTTCTGGATACTCTACACAGAAGATTGTTCCAGTGACATAGAGACCACAGAAAGAGAGAGAGCGAGAGAGGGAGAGAGATAAAGGGAGAAATAAAGAAAGTGGGAGAGAGAAAGAGAGAGAGGGAGAGAGAGAGGGAGAGAGAGAGGGAGAAAGAGAGAGAGAGAGAGAGAGAGAGAGAGAGAGAGAGAGAGAGAGAGAGAGAGAGAGAGAGAGAGAGAGAGAGAGACGAAGGGCTGTAAACAGGTCTGGAGAGAGTGAATCATGGTGACCATGTTTTAGGTGTTTGGGCAGTACTGTCTGGGACTCTGGAAAAGCCTAGGTGTTTCCACGACATGAACATGCCTAATTATCACAGAGCTTAAATGCAGGCTGGGTGATGTGCAGACATCTGTCTCCTAACAGACTGTGGTTTGGCTACTGAGTTGGAACTTGAAGAGAAGAGGATTACAGAGGTGACAGGAACACATTGGAAGTCTATACACTGCTGAGTACCCCAGACCTCTTGTAGATCTGTGTCTAGTCCAATGAGTGGCAAAGGCCCTCTTTTTTGTCAGTAGCCCTGGTAAATCACCTACCACCGTCGAAGCAAGGTTGATAAACACCTGCTTTCAATTAGGTTAACTTTCTCCTCAAGCTGTGGATAGAAAATGAAAAAAAAACGCACGCCTCGTCACGTCAAAGATGTTTTGGAATTAGAAACCCATTAAAGTGAGGTAGCAGACGCGCTGCTCTGCGCGCAGCATCGTTTATCTTCATTTGAGCGGGTCATCCCTGATCGGTTCCGTGGGGACACCTAATTGAAAAACGGCTTGAGAAAGAGGATTGTTAGAAGCGATAATAATTTATTACTCTCAGCTTGTGGAGTCCTGGGAGTCATTTGTATTCATTAGTGTAAATTCAAATTACGTTTGCGATTAAAATGTGACTTTGACAGGCAGCGGGGCGACGGTCGGGGACAGCCGCTGATGAGACCTCGGCCGCGGGTCAATGCCTCCCACATTCGCCCTTAACTGGGTGCGTCGCGGAGGACTCTTCCCTGCCCTACCGTCATCAATCTGTGTCTGATTTAAGTTGAGACATTCGGTCTGACGAACAGGGCCCGTAACAAGTAAGCAGATGTAAAAGTGTTTTTACCGAACACAATTCTAAAAATAATTCAACATTTAGATTAACCTACATAAAAAACGTAAAAGATCCATTATGGTCATGAATATCCCAGTGTAAGATGTCGTTGTATAACCTAAATGACTAATAGTAGATGTCCAGCTCGCCCATGCGAAGGCAGTGATTTTCTTTGACAGCTAAGGGGAGACGGCATTTAAGTAGGTCAGTGTCAAAGTGACGAACATCAACCGTGGCGGGTCACTCGCTGGTCCGCCAGCCTGTCACAAACGACTGCACCGTGCAGCGGCACCGTCTGAGTGCTCCTTTAGCGAAAAAGGCCCTAAATTAGCGCTAACGCGTGCTGTCATGGCGGAAAGTGAGTAACTTTATCAGATGCGCAACGCCAAAGGTTATGTGTGCATCATCGATCTGACAGCAAGAGCTCAGTCTACAGCGCCCTGGGAACTGGAGGACAGAGGAAGGGTCGGAGGAGAGGGGAGGGGACGTAAGTTCGAGGGTGGGGGAAATGTAACAAATTGGGAAAGAAAGTTAGTGGGCAAGGGGTGTGACTTTTTGTGTAATTACACTTCGTGCTGGAGAGGTGGCGAGAGGGGGCTTTAAGTTTAGGAGGAGCTGTAAAGGAGATTGCAATATCTTTGTTATCAATGGGCTCTCAGGGTGCTACCAGAAGATGGCGCTAGGGCGCCTCATTGATGGTGTCTCATCCCTCATCTCGTTCCCCTCGGGATCTCTTACAAAGGGGAATATTTACTTAGGTCCAACGTTGGTGCAAGTGATGTGATAGTGATGATGTATTATGGTGATGTAGGTGATGGAATTATCTTTATGTTCAACCGACAACAATGGGTTATAGTCTGGGACGTCCGTTTTCAAACCCTAACCTTAACTGTTGTTGTTTTATTTATCAATAACCATACCACTATTAGAGAGAGAGAGAGAGAGAGTGTGTGTGTGTGTGTGTGTGTGTGTGTGTGTGTGTGTGTGTGTGTGTGTGGAGGGTGGTGGTGGTAATTTTGTACCATACCATGTAAGAGTTCTTATGGAAGCTGAATTTAGAAAGATGCTTGCAGTCTCTACCCAATGCAATCACTGTATGAATCCTCAAGGCCTTTTACCAAACACCCATCTCTATACAGCCTCTGTTTATCTCCTACTCCCAACCCTGCCTCCTCCTAGCCGCCCCCCACCCCACCCCAACCTCTCCTACCCCACCTCCTCCTACCCATACCTCTACCTCTTCCCCTCCATCTCCTACCCCCCACTTCCTCCATAACCTTCTCTTACCCCTACCCCCCACCCCTTCTCCTCCTACCCCCCACCTCCTGCTACAACTCCCCACCCCACTCCTTCCTCCTCTTACACCCTTCCTCCCTCCCCATTTCCTCCTCCTCCTATACCCTTCTCCACCTTCTCCTCGTCCTACCCCCCTCCCCTCCTCCTCTCATGTAAAAACAGATTTCCCCTCTCAATTACATATGAATCACACACTTTAAAACGCACACATCCCTATACAAACAGGGCTTACCCCTCACACACACCAACACACATACACACACACACCTTCCTCACAGTCACACCCATGGGCATGCATCACTCGCGAACACACATACGTACACATACGCAATTACACACCAATACACCTAATAACATCTAGAAACACACTCTCAGCACGCCACATTCACAAACACACACACACAAGGTAGGCCACCTGTGGAAAATCCCAGAGTTTCCCTCTGACCCTGGCCCACACTTCACTCAAAGGGAGACCTGCAACAACCAACATCAATGGAGCTTTTCTCCCAGGTAGAGGGCACACACACACACAGGGCAACCCCCTGACACACTCCCACGCTCCAGGCCATGGTAAATGTCAAACCGTGGGAGAGAGGGTTTATCTTGGAGCAGAAGGGTATTTTTACACCTTTCATAACAGCCTCTCTCTCTCTTTCTCTCTCTCTCCCCTCTCTTTCTATTTCTCTAATTCTCTATTTCTCTTTTTCTTTTCTTTCTATGTCTATAATTTTATTTATTTCCTCTCTCCTTCCCTCCCCCTCCTCTCTCTTTCTTTTAGTCTTTCTCTATTTCTCTGTCTCTCTATTTCTCTCTCTACTCCCCCCCACCTCTTGTCCTGCTCTCCTGTCCCCGAGCCTTACAGACACAGAGCTAGCCTCATCTTCCTTGGACTCAATCTTTCCAAAGTACACACACATGCACACACAATCACAAAGACTTCAGTTGCGAAGAAGGTTCAGAGGTCGGAATATCACAAGTCAGCCTTTCTGTGTCAGGGATGGACAACATACATACAGTATAGTACTAATCTTAGTGTCTTCCTTAGTAATCTGGATTTTAACAGACACAAACATCATAATTAGAGCGGCTATCCTGAATGACAGTTAGAGTTTGTTTTACTGACCCTGACGGCTCTCCAGTGTCCCCCAACTAGCCAACAGAGCTGCAGGGGGGACTTGGAGCCTGATAGGGGTGACGGGGGCCACTACAATGCCTGTCTCTCTTCCCGCTGGGCCCCCCGGGGGCCAAAACTGCTAATGGCCCCCCAATGGATACATACCATTCTGGAGGCATTAGTCACACTTTCTTTCTCCCACAAACACCCATATACATACATACACACATGCACTCAAACACAAATATATATATAGATATATGTAGTATTGAACACACACGTGCAAAAACATAATGTACATTCTCACACAGCCCTTATGCATCTACACACACACACACATGCATGCATACTTACACACACGCACACATTGCCAGTCAGGTCCTCAGGGCATTATTCCCAGCCCCAGCCCCGCTCAGAAGAGGGCTGGGGTTAGAGGCTCAGAAGAGGGCTGGGGTTAGAGGCTCAGACGAGGGCTGGGGTTAGAGGCTCAGACGAGGGCTGGGGTTAGAGGCTCAAACGAGGGCTGGGGTTAGAGGCTCAGACGAGGGCTGGGGTTAGAGGCTCAGACGAGGGCTGGGGTATAGAGGCTCAGAAGAGGGCTGGGGTTAGAGGCTCAGACGAGGGCTGGGGTATAGAGGCTCAGAAGAGGGCTAGGGTATAGAGGCTCAGACGAGGGCTGGGGTATAGAGGCTCAGAAGAGGGCTGGGGTTAGAGGCTCAGAAGAGGGCTGGGGTTAGAGGCTCAGGGTCTAAACTCCTTTACACAAACAATGCATGTCAGAAATGCCTAGATGGCCATTCTACAAGGAGCTGAGATCTTGTTTACTCCACAGTGGGAGGTTCAGAGGCATAGGCAGAGACTGGCATGGGGGAGATGTGTGTGTGTGTGTGTGTAAGACTGCAAGTGGTTATTATTTGTGTTTGTGAATGTGATATCGTGTGCATGGTAATGAGTGTGTTAGGGTAGTATGTCCTAGCAAAAATGTAGTCTACGGACAGTACGTGCGTTTTTGAACAAGGCTGTGTGAAAGTGATGGTTATGTGTGCGTGTATGTGCGGTTTGCGACACTGGGTTTGAAGTCCATTCAATCTCAGGGTGAATGGGGCCAGATGTTTAGCCTGAAAACTGTGGTAGAGAACAAGCATGTGTGACTGAGAGAGGCTTTAAAAGGAGTTGGAGAGTGTCTTTTCTCTATCTGGAATGGAAAGACTCCATAAGCAGAGGAAGACAAAGGCCTGATCTTCACTGACAGCTGTAACGTCTTCATCCTCTCACCAGACCCTGCTGAATGCAAATCAGCATCATGTTAGTAGCCTGTTAGCCTGAGCAGTGAATAAGTGAACGATCATTAACAATCTATTTATGGAGTCATTAATCTGAATCATTACTGATGAGAAAGATCTCTGTACTCTCGGTGCATGTGTTCATTTTTTGTGTGTGCGACGTGCGTTGATGTGTGTGTGTTTGTGTGTTTTGGTGTGTGCGTGTGCGTGTGATTTTATCATGGCACTGTGACATTTTCTCACACATCAAGGAACCTGGGAGATGCTAGCAGTGAGACAAGTTTATTATCTCTCTTTCTCTCTCTCTCTCTCTCTCTCTCTCTCTCTCTCTCTCTCTCTCTCTCTCTCTCTCTCTCTCTCTCTCTCTCTCTCTCTCTCTCTCTCTCTCTCTCTCTATCTCTCTCTCTCAGCTCATGAACCTGAGTGACTTTGACTCCTGACACTGTCTCCCTCGGAGGACCCAGGCTCATATTTCTCTATTTAACAATTAGTGAACTTCTCAGCTCAGGACAGAGGCAAGCGGGATATCATTGTTGACCAGCTTAAATCAGGGCTTTGAACTCAACCGTGACCACACAACCGTAAGTCAACCATGACCACTTCAAGTCTGTGACCTTATAAAGGGGTTGTAAAAACCACGCAGGGTGCTTCTGTTTCTTTGTCAGCCTGCAGTGATATTAATCTTGTCACATGCAGGGGAAGTAGAGGACACAGGTTAGAGTGTACTGAACTGGATCTGAAAAACATTTGCTTTTGGTCAACCTAAACTTGAAATACAGGGCCTTACAGACATGAGCATGGTGTGAGTGGGTGCTTGTCAGAGTGTGTGCGTGTGTGTGCGTTCATGTGTGGAAGAAAAACAGTGTTTCTTTTAAATGACTGGAAATTGTAACAAGCTGGTAGCAGATGTAGGGGGACTCCATGGGAGCACACTCCTAAGCAGGGCTTTCCTCATGATGTCCTTCCTAAATACACATACACACTCACACACACACACATGCACACATGAATACACACACATTTCTGCTTCTCTTGGACAAAGACAAAACTGTGCAGGGCGTCAATGGGTTGTTATGCTTCAATTATGTTATTATGACATCAAATAGACGTGTTGCGGAGAAAACCCACATGGAGCGTGATGCTCTCTCTCTGTCTCTCTCTCTCTCTTTCTCTCTGTCTCTCTCTTTCTGTCTCTCTGTCTCTCTTTCTGTCTCTTTCTCTCTGTCTCTCTTTCTGTCTCTTTCTCTCTGTCTCTCTCTGTCTCTCTATCTCTTTCTCTCTTTGGTCCTGAGTGCCAACCCCTGTTTGTTGTCTGTCTGTGCAGTCTCATCTCTCTTTAAAAAAATGCTTTTTATTTTGCCTGAGATCCTCCTCAATGTGATGATCAATGTGTGAATGATGTCTCTTAAAAAATATCTCTCTTTGTCTCTCATTGGGTCTGGGCTTTACCTGCTACTTCTGCTCTCTGTCTGGTTGTGCAGCGTCTCATCTCTCTTCCCCCCTCTCTCTGTCTCTCTGTCTCCCTCTCTCTCCCTCTCTGTCCCAGTCCTTCTCATCTCATCTCTACCCTGTGTTTTTCCTTCCATATGTCTTTCTCAGTTATGTTCTTCCCCTCTGTCTGTCTCTTTCTCTTCTTTCTACCTTTGTACCTCTTCCTGCATTCTCTTCTCTCGTTCTCTCAACCCCATCCCCAACCTCCTCTCCTTCCAGACATCCCATAACACCAGCTCACTGTCACATAAATGACAGTTTATGTTCTGTTTCCAGCTGATGTGCTTAATAAGGAGTCATTATGTTTAATGTGCGTGGCAGCAGCGCCACGGCTGCGCTAGCTAGCTAGCTAGCAGACCCGGACTCCTGACGCCATGAGGCAAAGTTTCCACCCATCCACATCCCTGCGCTGTTTACCAGGTGAAGGCCCCAGAGAGAACACGGGTTGGAAATTCTAAATGAGAACGCACGTTTAACGAGAGAAAGAGAGACAGAGGAGGGAGGCAGGGAGTTTGAGAAGAAAGAGGGTGAGAGGTAGAGAGGGATTTAGGAGAGAGCTAGAGAGGGGTTGAGGAGAGAGCTAGAGAGGGATTGAGGAGTTAGGTTGAGAGGGATAGAGGAGAGAGGTAGAAAGGGTCAGAGAAGAGAGCTGGTGAATCAGAGTCAATCATTTGAAAGTAAACACAGACAAAATCAATAAAACGTAATGCATGTGTCGGAGCACCAGTCTCCTCACACATCACACTCTTGGTTGGTTCTTTGTGATTCCACTGTAAGAGAATGCCTGTCAGGTTTGGCCCCTTTTAAATTGATGGCTGCACACAATTGAAGCGAACAGGCTGAATTGAAGCGTGTTGACGTTACGGCTGAACATGTCATCACTGTGTACCCAACAGGTATCGCTGTTTCCATGATGTCAGGCTCCCAGCATGCAACCTGCCTGATGTCAGTCACCTGACACAGTGGGATGATGTCATGGGTGGAAGTGATATCATGGTTCAGTTGACGATTGTGGTGGTCGATGTCACAGGCCGACAATCATGAGTGAAGCGTTTAGAGGCATTGATGAGGGACATGGGTGAGAGGCAGCGGCGGGGGGTTGGGTAAAAGGCTTGGGGCTTGGTGCTTTGGGCTAGCATGGGGCCTGGAGACTGGGGGCTATGACTGGAGATATGACCGTGGCTGGGGTCAAGGCTGGGGCTGGGGGCCTAGAGGGCTACAGGCAATGAAGGAGCTGTGGCTAGTGCTGGGTCTGAGATGCTCACACCTGTTGGATGCTGTTCACTTCCACATCTGACTACCATTAGTTCCCAGTGGAGACCTCCACACCATTACACCCTTACTGTTACTGTGAGACACACATCCCACCTACGACGACCAACACATCAATCTTCTGCTGTCTAACTGCCTAGGAAGCCCACAGACACATCACGAATACACACACACACACACACTCACCACAGACCATACACATGCATGCCCAGACACACCTCAAACACACAAACTGACACAGACACACACCCACACACACAGATGGTCGTCCTACAGGGAGTTTATTATGCTTTCTGCTTTGACATGTTAGTCTTTTATCTTTGAATAACGTATGAAGCTCTTTTCTTAAAACAGTTCTACAGTCGAACACAGCCAGATCGTTTATTTGGCTTTGGAATACAGAGGAGCTCCCACACGTTATGTAAGTCTGTCAAACCTCAAACCCGACCACACACACACGCATACACACACACACACACACACACACATACACACGCACACACACATTCACACACACACACATACACACACACTATAACTGAGAGCAGCTCTTCAGCTACCAGACCAAAGCAGTTCCCTAGATAGTTCTACTAACCAGTCCTGGTTAAGTAAGTGGTGAAGTGGTGAAACTAAACAAAATATTTACCACAAGTCTGGTCTCTTCTCTGCTACCTTCTATCTTTCAGTCTCCTTCCTCTTCTCTCTCTCTCTTTCTTCTCTGTTTTCCCTCTCTTTACCCTCTCTATCCCATCTCTCCTCTTTTCCCTGCCTCCTTTCTCTCCTAATAATAATAATAATAATAATTCATTTAATTTATAACACACTCTACATTCAGCTGAATCTCAGAGTGCCACAGTACATAATAAGAACATAGTTAAAAACAATGTAATAAAATACATTTTAAAAGTAAGAAACGCCTTTCTAAATAGAAAGGTTTTTAGGCCAGTTTTAGTCCAGTGTCTGTGTTGCTCTTAGGTGGTCAGGGAGGCTGTTCCACAGGCCTGGCGCTGCCGTGCAAAAGGCCCGGTCGCCCATGGTGCGGAGCTTGGTGTTGGGGACCCGGAGGAGCGAGCTGTTTGTGGATCCGAAGGAGCGGTTGGATGTTTGGGGAGTAATGAGTTCTTGCAGGTAGGGAGGTGAATGTCCATTTATGCATTTATGGGTGAGTAGTAGGACTTTGTAGTCAATATGGAATGAGACAGGGAGCCAGTATAGTGAGTGTAGAATGGGTGTTATGTGCTCCTGTTCTCCCTGTTCTCCTAATTTCTCATCTCCTCCCCTCTTCTTCCTTCTCCTCACTTTTTCTCCTCTCCTCTATTTTCAACTCTGCTCTACTCTCATCCCCTCTCCTCACTTCTCCTCCTCTCTTTTCAATTCTAGTCTCATCCCCTCTTCTCACTTCTCCTCTCCTATCATCCCCTTTTCTTACTTCTCCTCTCCTCCGCTATTCTCCCCTCTCCTCACTTCTCCTCTCCTCCTGTCTTCTCCTCTCTCCTCTCCTCCCTTTTCTGTCCTGCCCTGTGTGTCCCCCAGGCCTCCTCTCTCCTCCAGCTCAGTGTGTGTGTTTACAGCCCGCCCAGCACGCCCTCCCACGTCCACAAAGACCTCTTCTTCCAGAAGCCTCCTTCACACTGCCAGCTGCTCACACGGGTGAGAGTGTGTGTATGTGTCTCTGTGTGCGTGTGTGTGTAAATAACAGAGAGAGAAAAAGAGCGAGAAGATTGAAGTTTGTGTGTTCTAAGAATAATGACTGCCGACTGAGTGAGTGTGTGTATGCATGCGTGAGTGTGTGTGCGAGCGCGAGGGTCTAAGCATGTGTTAGCTTGTGTGTGTGCACATGTGTAAGTGTGTATGTGTGTGCGTGGGCGTGCATGCACCAATGGGCGAAGGATAAATCACGCTGGACTATGAGGACCCAGCACTCTGGGTGTTTTATCTGTCCCCAGCAGGCTGGCCTGGCTGATTAAGCCCTTCCACACAGCAGTCTCTCCACTGAGGAGGAAGGATGGAGAATGAGGCTCTTGGCCTGGGCCCTGGGACTCCACATTAACTGTGGGTCGTGTAAGAGGCGCTATGTGTTGGAGGGAGAATAAAGGGCAGAGCCGAGCAACATCACCTTTCTGGACAAGTGGGCACATCAACTATTCCCATGGGAACTCTGACGCTAAGGCTCCGTTGTACTGGCCATCAACAAAGACTCTCACCACTAGAGCTGACTGATTAAGATGGGAGAGTCGGAGAAAGCTGGGAGGGAGAGGGAGAGAGGGAGGGAGCAGGAGAAGGAGAGGGAGAGAGGGAGCAAGAGAAGGAAAAGGAGAGAGGGAGGGAGCAGGAGGAGAGGGAGAGAGATGGCGGGATGAGAAAGGTAGATAAATAAAGACAGAGTTGAAGAGACTTGTTCAGAGAGGCCAATGGAGCTCTTTGATGCAAATACTGGGTAGAACCAAATGACCGGCCCCAGTAACAGTGGGACAGACACATCTGTCCCCTGTCATGGGGATGACACAGACCTCCTAAAAGAAAGGACACACGATTCTCTCACTTCTCCCTCCTCCATCCCTTGATCTGTGGCACACAGCCAGTCAGGAGGAATCCAGCTTTACAGCTCATTGCTGCTATGATCGGCCCCGACAGGAATGTGGGATGGTTGTATAGAGGGTGGGTAGAAGGAGATTGGAGGGTGGCAAGACCCTTTTCACTGGGGCACGTGCCCCTGTATAAATCTGTTGTGCCCCAGTAAAATCTAAAGTTTGAGTTTTAACAATTTACTTTATTAGTCAGTGCACTCATTTAGATTGATAATATCGGAAAAAAGAAAGACAGTATCCCAATCAACGCAGTTGAACTGAAAACACAAATTGATGTGTGCCATCAGAATTCCTTGTCCGCACACTCTTTTGTGCTTTATATTAGCCACTGCAGCACACAGGTTAATCAAAGACAGCAGGAATTTTGATTAGTAGCAATTAAGATGGAATTTCTTGAACAATAGGAAATTAAATATGTTGTAGGCCTATAAATAATAATAGTTTGTGATGGCTAATGTTAAATACCTAACTGTAAGTGTAAACTGTAGCTGGTGCTTTAATCAGATCTAGCTTGCTAGCTAACCATTGCTAAGGAGTTTTGATGAGGCTCACTCTCCCACTGAATTGCATAGTAAACCAAAAAGACATGTAACAAACGTACAAATTGATGTGAGACTGCACAGAATATTTTTTTTATTATAATACCAATGTATTATAGGGTGAATTCGGGTAATCTGGGACATTTTTGGCATGCATTTTCTCATCTGAGCTTTCTGTTTAACTAGTGCCCTAACCCTTTCTGTGACACCACACCAATCACGTTTTGTGATTTCAGTCACATAACATCCATTCAAAACCTAGAGTCAAAGTTATGTGGACTAAACAATGTCATAGCAGGGAAGAAAACGTTTTGTAGTTTAGGTGTCCCACATTACCCAATGTCCCAGATTACCCGAATATTACATAAAGCTCAAAAAACAGTATTAGCGCTCAAATTATTGCTAAGAAAATTGATGTCCTTGCCAAAGCTGATATCAAACTTACGTCCCTGATCAGTACTTATGGTGGGTTAAGCAAGGGAAGTTTGTATAGTGCACTGTGCTGCACATTTCTTGCTTGGAAAAGAAAGTGATAAGCATAATGAGGGGCATGTGCCCCAGTAGAGCTTTATGTCTAGCAACACACTTGATAGAGGGTGGGTAGAGGGTGAATTAGAGGGTGGGTAGAGAGGGATTGGAGGGTGGGTAGAGGGTGGGGTAGGGGGTGGGTAGAGGGTGGGTAGGGGGTGAGTAGATGGTGGATCAGGCTGGGTGAAAATGATTGTTTCTTCTAAGCTTGTCAGGGCTTGGTTGAGCGCCAGGTCTCTTAACGACTCAGGAGTCCACAAACACTGGACTTGTTTACCTTCATACTCTCTTTTCTCTTTCTCCACTCCAGTTCCACTCCTCTTCCCCTCCACTACTCCTTTCATCCTCAAATTCTTATACCCATTCATACTGTCTCCTTCCTCTTCTTCTCCTCCTCCCTCTTCAGATTTCTTTTCTCCCCCCTGGTTCTCCTTCTTCACCTTCTTCTTTCCCTTCTTTGTCTTCAATGTATCTACTTCTTGTCCTTCTTCTCCGTCAGTCCACACTTTTTCCTCTCATCTGCTCATCCTCAACCATTTTCTTCCTCCTCTTCCTCTTTTCAACATATATTTGTTCTCTTCTCATTCTCTCCTCCTTCTCTTTCTTCCCTGTTGTGGAATATTTGCAATAACTGGAAAAAAAGTCAGGATGCCGGATTATAACAATTATTTATTGACACCAATGGTAAAAAACAAAGATCTTTGTGATCCGTCTATCAAAGGGCAACACGCTAGTCGATGTGCCCTGGAATAGAATGATATTAGTCCTAATCTTTTTATTGAGGAGAGTCCTTATATCTGTTGATCCAATCAGTATGTCTGTCACAAAGTCCATCCCATGATCAACCTAATCAATAGTATGGCTTCATCCTGGCTTACAGGACAAAGGTCACACCTATGGTTTCTGAACGAATCAGTCTCTATAGTTTCTCACATTTCACAATATTTCCCCTTAGCAGCTAAGATCACACCATGAACCCATAAACCCTCAGGATTCCCTTCCTATCACAGCCAGAATTCACTCAGGCACCTGTTTCACAAATAACTGATCAAACATTTTCTATTCATCAGTTGACTCTTTACCCCCCATGACTCATTGATAACTCATCTCCAGACACCCACACCCAGCAGCTCACAGGATGTCTCACAGACCCTGAACAGAGAATCCTATCAGAATAAAACCATTCTTAATACATACATTCATTTTACACATACTAGCATAACCAAGAGAAAATCCATATCATCTTTTTATTTGCTCTTTCTCTCCTCTCTTGGATCTCTTGGACGTGTTGATATCTGCACTGGAGTTAACCTCTACTCTATGATCTTATCTCCTTGTCCACTCCCGTTTACTCCTCTTGACACAAAATTATGCTCTGCTCCGCAGATCAAGTCAACGTGGACATGTTGTTCTCAACACAGTGTCAGTAGCTTCCATAGGAAGCTAGCCTCCAACTCTGCTTATGCTTACACTCGTAAGCATACACGCACACACACACACACACACACACACACCAGTAACCTCCCCATCCCTCCATCTCCTAAATTTAACCAGACATTTAGGCTGCTATTTCCAGCTCTGCCCAGCCCAAGGGCCCACAATAGAAGTCTTATATTGTTGTGGGCAGAGCTAGAAATTGCAACAAACCACTTTAGAGCTCCACTGAAACGATTTCAGTGGTATGAAAAACGCCACTGACTTAATGAGGTGGATTTGGGTGGATGACAAAAGGAATGATATGAATTTCAAACACGTTGAATAATGAAATTGGTTGTGGGTTTTGCGCCAGAGCCCTGCGCAAGCGTTTTATAAAAGGATACACAATCCTGGTTTAGGGTTTCAGTTTTCTTAAATGATTCACTTCTAAATCATGAATATTCCTTTGAATTCCACCCCCAGACCAGCTGCAGTCAGACCACAGACTCCACCGCTATCCCACAATGCCACTGGGTCCCAAGTTTCATTTTAGGATTTGCGAAGAAACCCTTTGACGATATCCAGATATATTACAATAATAAATCCAGGAAGTATTCATAGAAAATGTCTCCTTAAAAGGGAAATATAGGAACTGTGAAATATTAAAGCAGTGAGAGAAGACTAGCGTTGTTGCAGGATTGTTTTGGCAGGCTCTCTGCCTGCATCCAGAGTGGTGACTGGAGGTTAGAGGTCAAGGGCAGCTCCAAACACAAGTTCACACATGGACATTCATGATGGATTATTCTGTTTCCTGTTTACATTCTAAATGGATCCACTTTGGCCCACGGACTGGACTGCGACTAAGTGATTCTTTGAAGTGAAAAATACATTTAAAAAAAGTATTTTAAATGGTCACATTTACTGAGCTACAGTTGGCTGAATGTACACCAACGGTTTCAGGCGATCTGTTAACGGTTATGATAGCAGTATTTGTACTGAGGAGAAGTTATTAATGGTTTTGACCTTAACCTGGTGTTCCAGGTTTCATTCAAGGCACCTCTGTGGCCTTGGCCCCGTCTGCACATGCATATTAACGAGCTCATCTGTAACTGTCGACCAGCAAGCCGCTTTCTTCAGACCAAGGAGCAAGTGAGTTACTGGCGTCTCCAGTGTTTGTCTTTGGTTGTCCAGGTTTGTATTGGCACTGTGGAGGCAGTACAGAAACACAATCAGCCATCACACACACACACTCACTCACCCACCCACCCACCCACCCAACCCCCCTCCCTCCCCTCATCACATCAAGGGCTTTCTAAATGCTCCACTCCTGAGCCGATGTCACATCTGTCCCTGTCATCACCCCTGTTTTCCTGCCCATGTCCTTGTCCCTTACCCCCCCCCCCCCCCCCCCCCCCCGATGCCCCTGCCTCTACACACCCTGACCCTGAGTCACCTGACCTTTGTCCCTACCCCCTTGTCCCCTTTCCCCTTTTTCTTCTTGTCTTCATCAATCTTGGACTTAAATCGGCCTTGGTCACACAACCCTAAAGTCTTGATTTCTGTGTCTGATCAGCTGTCCGGTTGGCATTTGTCCTCAGAGGAGGTAAGGGAGAACCAAAACCAGAGCCAGAAGCTTCAGCTCATCCTGGAACTCGATGCGTTTGTGGCAAATCCCTCTAGGGCTTAAATACACCAGTCATACTGAAGTATGCATGGACACCAGGCTCCTCAGTCCTGCTACAGCAGAGCTTTTTCGTTTCTCTGTAAACTAAAGTCTCAGTCTGTCTTGTTCTCTAAAGCCTTGTCTCGGCTACAGGCTGGAAGCATTCTGTGCAGAAAGAGGCTGAGAGAGGTAGGCCAGGCCAAGCATAGCGTTTATCTTGGCCTTGCTAGGACTGCAGCCCAGCATGAGTAGCCAGGGGTAGAAGTATGCTTTCAGGATACATAATGACACGTCATATTTTACTTAGTGTTGCAAATATAAACAACTCGTGTTTGCATTCACTTGATCCCCCTATCTGAAGTTTCCCCCACACGCACGCAAGCTGAAACACACACACTAACATACTTTAATGTGCATGAAAACATGGTTAATGTCCTGTTGCCATGTTTGTGAAACCCTGTTGACCAGTCCTTGCTCTGGACAACACATCCACCTAACTGCAGAAGTTTTTATTGGGCCAACCCAACTTCATTGAAAAGCTATCTGAACTGCCTTCTGTTACTACCAGGATTCCACAATTGTGTGAATAGGAGTGTAAAGTTCTCATTTTCGGATTTCTGAAGATCTGTGATTCTATCACTTTGCCACAAGGGTAGAGAAGGAAGAGATGGATGACGTAAAGCCATTTCTGCAGAGACAAAAGACATGGATTGTGGACACAATCCATGGAGTAGGCCAGGCTAAGGGGAGGAGCAGGGTTAGCAGCTCACCTCAGGGCTCTGGGTCTCCAGGGTGTTTTGGCTCCAGACTTCTGGCCTTGAGAGGGATGAGATAATTTAGCTGCCTTGAGGAGGAAGAGGGGGGAGGAAGGTGATATCTGCAGAGAGGCCATTGTCTGGGATGAGGCTAATGAAGTTGGCTTATCTCCAGATCCTGATCAAGACCCAGGGATGCTGGCTCTCCACTCCCAGACAGACTCTCTCTCTCTCTCCCAGAGGATAGAGAGGAGAGCAGCCTTCCAGGAGCACCTTTGATGTGTGGCAGCCTTACATTCAGCATTAGCCCCCTCAGGAGTGAGGGTCATCCCCTGGCAAAGGAGAGATGACTCTGGCGTCCATCACTTGGGGCTGGGGAGCTGGAAGGGTGGGGGGCTGGGGAGCTGTGAGGCTGGGGGACTGGCGGTAGTGGGGCTGGGAGGCAGGAGGGCTGGGGGACTGGGAGGTTGGGGGACCTGGGGACTGGAGTCTGAGATTCAGGGACAGGAGCTTGGACTTAGGGGGCTGGAAGTTTAGACGAGACGAGAGTAGGCCTAGGCCAGGGCCTGGTCCAGTCCTGGGGGTTGGCCATTGATGGATGCCCTGTGTCCAGGGAGGAGAAGAGGAGAGGTGGAGGGGAAGGGAGGAGAAGCGGAGGAGAGGGGGGCAGGGAGCGTAGAGGAGAGAAGATGGAAAAGGGGAGAGTCTTTGACCCTTTGGCCCCCAGAAGTATTAGCAGGTTCTGCCAGGAACAATCAAAGGTTTTACTGTCCCAAAGATGTTCCTGGGGTTTCTGTTTAAATGTGGAGGATCTGGGGGTCTGTAGAACATTTGAAGCCCAAGTTCTAGTACTTCCTGGGGAGAGACTCAACAAGGGCACCAGGTAGAGGGAGTAGACCACTCACATTCACACAGCACACTGGTGGCCCAGGGAGCGAATCAGGGGTCTGTTTCATTGGTATGCAGTTGGTAGCAGACACACACACAAATATATACTTGTACATACGTACAAACACACATATACATACACACACATACAGACTGTCCAGACATACCTCAAAACACACATGTACATACCGTTAAATTCAAACCTTAACCATACTTTAAACACACACACAAAATATGTCATCTGACGCAGGGCCTATCTTGCCCCCACTGTGTGAGAGGAAGTTCATTCATTTGAGATGCATGCCTTGTGGACTGGAGAGAGACTGGAACGTGAGTGGGCTGATCAGATTACAGACAGACTGGAGGTTAACTGTCTGTGTCTGACATTTGTGATACTGGGCATAAATAGTATTTATATTTCAGGTGAACACACAAAAACTAACCATCATCCATCACGTTGCACCTAGCAGCCGCTATTGACCGTAAAATATACAAAAATTGTATCATGAACGTTTGCCATTGTCCATGAGCATTGTGGAGAATGCTTGTCAGAATGTGTGGCATTTTGTTGTAAAACACATTAAGGAATATTTTCAACCTCAAGGATTTGGCGCACAGTTAGAGGTCGTCTCTGTGAACTGAGACGACCCAGGTGAAATAATTCACTACTGAACGTACTTACAAACTTAGGAGTTATAAATCTTTTAGATCCCCGTCACACACACACTCATACAGCACACACTGCACACGAAACACAAACGTGCTATCAAAACACTCTTTCTCCTTCTACCTCCAAACCACAACCTTTATCCAAACACAATGCTATCTCTGGAGATATCTGATGGAATCCACTGTTTATACGTGTGAAAATGCACACACACATAGACACACAGATATAAGACATTACTAACATGGAGACCGCAAGTGTCTAGACACATTTGACACATTTCCTTACCTATGTGTGTGTTTGATTGAGGCCCTTTTGAAATCTGGGCCAAAGTAAACATACAGATTCCCTGGTTGACAGAGGGGGAGACACAGGGGAGGCAGCGGGAAGGCAGGGTGAAGCTCTCTGTGGGATGCCCATAAATTACAGTTTGTTGCCAGGTGAAAGGAAAGGAGGAGAGGAAGAGGAAAAGATTAAGTGAAAAATCTCAAATATGTAGCCTACTGTATACATTTATATATAAAGATAGAGAGAAAGAGCATTAGGGATAATATACAGGAGAATATACAGTATAAATATATATATAGTATATAGAAGGAGAGAGAGACAGACAGACAGACAGAGAGACAGAGAGAGAGGGAGAGGTGAGTTGGCTGACTGACTGACTGGCTGACTGGTTGGTTAATCAAGCCCCAGCATGGGTCCCTGATTCAGGCACAATCTCCTGACTGATGCTCTTATTAACCTGGACACCTTCATCCAGGCTCCCAAGCAAGAACCACAGAAACCACAGGCTTATTTTGGTCCCCGACCAGGAAGTGATCAACAAAAGGACTCTCCTGGTTGCATTCCTGGGATACACGGTGAGCTGTCTGGGAGCGTGACCCTAACAGTGACCTGGCAGTGACCTGGGGGGAGAGGAGAATGAACAGTACAGCACCCCCGCTTCTTTCTCTGTTCCCCGTTTTACCCAATTAGACTGGAAGGTCACAAGCAGAATTACAGGGAAGTAGTTAGACTGCACAGGTGGAGAGGCAGGGAGCGAATGAGGTGGAAAGATGACACCAAAGGAAGAGCGAGAACGTAAGACAGGAAATGTATACAAGGGATTTTAATTCAGGTTTTTGGAAGGCTCTTCGAGAGCACGTCCTTCATCAGCAGATGCTGTTCTTCCAGCCTCCTCTGAAACCTGGCCGACATGACATCACCTACCAAACAGCCATGTCCAATTACAACACAGAGACAGACACAGTGGAAGTGGAGCTGCCCCACACACATACACGCCAGCACACACACATGCGCGTGGACACACATACCCCTCTTCAGACAGAACAGAAAGTCAGTATTCAGGACTTAAGTGGAAATATCAGCCACAGGCCAGCTAAATGATGGAGACAGAAGCTAATTAGAGCAGAGGTCAACCAGACATGTCTATCAGGTTATGAGTATACGCTGCCAACATACTTCTAACACGTATTGCATATCTGCTTTCCACACAGAGCTCAACAGAGCCACAGCTTCAGCCCTGGGATGACTGGGCTTTAGGAACCTGGAGCCACATGGGCTCAAGTCATCTCTGCAGAAACAAGGCTCATGGAAATCTCAACAGGATATTATGTTGAATATGTTTGGGCATATCACATTCTAGTGCACACACACACATACACTGATACACACTGTGTGTTACTGTTTTATTTTTTCTCTCTCACACACTCCTTTTAGCTTTTCATTAACACACACATGCATGCACCCGCACAGACACAAACACATATAACACATAAGTTATAAAAACACTTTTTAAATGTGGAGAAGGGAGGAAGTGACAAATAACTGTTCGCTTGTTCCTCTGACAGTGAGACATTAAACCCCCAATCCCTCATGTTTCATCTCTGCTCTCCGTCAATATTATCAAACCCACAGGAATTCCCAGACCTCAAATTTAACCTCCAATTCCATCTTAATCTTGAAAACACTGTGGTGAGGTCAGTTGAACATTCCCTTCTCTGTTTGGCTAAAGAAGCTCTCCTTCCATGGCCCAGTCACTGAGTCAGGCCTCCTTTGTGAAATCCGAATAATTAAAGGATTTAGCCAATCAATCTACCAGAGTCATTTCCTTCTTTCTGGCCCTGGCCCAATGGGGTTTAAGGGCAGGCTCTGGAGGTGAAGGTCACGGGCCTATGGGACGTGTTCAGGAAGTGGCAGCACACAGCCCAGCCTGTAATGGATATCATGGGTGTCCGTGTAAACACTCCAGGCGCAGGTCACATCCACAACAGAACATTCTGACTACTCCGTTTTACAGACTTTGATGAGGAAAATGTCAGCTAAGGGGTATGTACACTGTTGGGGAAGAAGCCCAGACTAATATACGTACATATGTGTGTACATGCGTATGCACACACATACACACACGCATATTCAGAATCATTCATACACTCGCAGATTTATACACACACACGTATCAACATAGGCGCACACACACGCACACACGCTTGAACATAAACCACAAAAATAATCAACCATCAGTTCAGAGTACAAAGGAAAACATTGACGTTTCTCCAGCGGAATAAAGTGGCCATTGAGAGATGAAGGAGAGAGAACAAAGCCTGAATGTCAGCCTTGTGAAAAGACATCAATCCTGAAAGAGTGTTTCTCTCTCTCTCTCACACACACACACACACACACACACACACAAACACACACACACACACACCTCTACTGTGAAGTGGTTTAAGCAGAGCTCTTTCAAGGCATCCCCCACCCACACCACCCATGTACAAAAGATCTTGAGACACAGAAAGAAACAGAAGGCACTCTATCTCTCTTTACTGCTCCTTAAGCAGTGCTCTTGCTTAGGCCAGAAGCTAATACAATATAGACACACAGCAGTTAAACAGGGAATGGTAACCTCACTGTAGTCTTATGTTTGTATGTTTGGTGGTTAGGGAAGAATGTTCCACAGACGTCAGCTAGTCCAGCACATGAAGAGCCATTACAAAACTGAAGTCAATCTCTCTTTTCTCCCACACTTTAGCACAAGAGCCCTCTTTCTCTCAGTCTCTCCTAATCTCCCTCCCTCTCTTTCTCTCTCTCTCCCTCCCTTTCTTTCTTTCTTTCTTTCTCTCTCTCATTTCTCTCCATCCCTCTCTCTCTTGCCCGGCGACCACCTGTGTGTTTGGGGGTGCAGTATTGAGCGTGTAGAAGCAGAGAACCAGAGGAGAAAGAAAACCCCCAATGCAAAACTATTTATTGAGACAAATTTGGCGCAGGAAGGGAAATATTTGGTTAGCTCGGCGGCGAGCGGTTGGCGGTGTCGGAGCAGTCCATGGTTGATGTGGGGGGGGACAGCCGGCCCTTTGTTTGCAGACAGAATGGTGCGCTCCGTGGGGTCACTGCAGGAGGCCCAACATCACAGACAGAGGAACACACACACTCTCTCTTGTTCACACACACACACATTCACACACACACATTCATATAGGCACTTACATATGCACACACACATACACACACACACATAGATCCTGGCATTCCTCCACTTCTATGAATGTTTTATAAGCCATGTGAATGGGTCAGGGAGCTGCAACCCCCAGCACTCACAAGTCTCTATAGTTACAAACACACACCTACACACACACATGTACACAGACCGCACTCGCTTAAAACATTTCCAGGCAGTGAGGACTGGAGCCAGACAGGGGCACGTCTGCTCTCCCCAAGCCCCAGAACAGTGTCTCCCGGCTGGGTTGATGTGCCTGTGGCCACCCTGGTCTGGTCCTCTGGAACCTCCAGAATCTGTGTTTTACTGCATCCTGGTTCCCTGGTGTGGCTGGTATCACTTTAACTGCTGAAACAACAACAGCAGAGTCAGAGACGCCCGCAGGCCTTAATGAACTGCACATGTCAGGCCAGAAAGAGAGAGAGAGTGATGGAGAAAAGGAGAGAGAGAAACCTGACAGTATAATCGTAAAACAATGCCGGCGATGATTTAGAAACATGAGCGTGCCTCAGCCTTGCTGGTGTTTGAACCGTGACTAGCGGTTGAGTTTCAGCAGGAGGCTTGCTGGTCCGGCTGAAGCTGACCGTGATCCTCAGAGTCTTAAAACTGACGTTTAAGATTTTCCTCCTGAAATCCCACAGTGCAGCCTGTCCCCTGACCCCTGGACATTATGAGCTGACCCCGTGTTTGTCCAACCGTGAAATATGGCTGAGGTACACAGCACGGTTACTTGCGTACAGAAAAGCAAAGAGCGAACAGCACAGCAAACAACATCCCTGAACAGGACTCTCTCTCTTACACACACACACATACACACACACACATAGACATACACACACACTCACACTCATTGGACCCCCACTGCAGACTGCTGGCACCAGCCTGCTTCACTCTGATGTCATACGGAGGTGTGAAACCAGGAGCACTTCCAGAACCACCCCCCAGTTCCAGTATTCCACACAGACAGACCCACACACATGCTCTCAAACACTCACACACAAACAAACACCCCGCCCACTACATATAGAGTACACATGCAGGCTCACATTTACCCACACATACACACCTTTTCACACACACACAAACACACACTTCCAGTTCACTATTAGCCCACACAGAGCAGAACACAACAGCTGTTTGGTTTGGAAAGCCCTGACATGAGAACCTCCATGTTGAGCATTCTTACCTAAGAGTAGACCTGACAATCGTAGAACATACCACTTGGAAGTAGATTTGTCCATTTTAGACATATTGCACAGAAGTAGACCTGTCCATGCTAGAACATACCACATAGAAACAGCCCTGTTCATTCTAGAACATTCCAACTAGCACTGCTTCATGCACAACAATAAATTATCTTTTAATTTCAGGGGGAAATGTGTTTGAGGAATGTGTTACAACACTGTGCTATGCTGATAGGACAGTTTGGGATTCAAACTGTGCTTGAAATCACATTGCTTGAGATGAAGAGAAGGAACACATAAAAAAGTTAAAGAATGAGGAGGAGGAGAAGGAGGAGGAGAGAGAGAGGAGGAGGAGAATAACTGGAGAGGTGTGAGGAAGATAAAAGATAGAGGATGAGGAAATATTTTAAGTTGCACTGTTTCACACTGGCATTCACAATGACTGCTGTCTCTATTCATGCACAGTATGTCTGTCTCAGCATATGTAACAATCAGTGCACTATATCTTCTAGTAAGCAGCTGTCAGGAGACAGTGAAACAGTGAAAACAGACATTCAAAACTTGCAAGCTCAGTCTTGGCTTCATGTGAGCTTAAAGAGATTCAGTTCCACATATTAGACAGTAGTGCCTGGAGGGTAGCTTAGAGAGGGGTGAGTAGGACTCTGGCCTAGTGATGTCACAAGGGATGGAGGGAGGAACAGAGGGAGAGAGTGGGAGAGATACAGGAAAAGAGTAAGGCAGGGAGTGAGGAAAGGAGATAGAGGATGTGAATGAAAGAGGGAGGGAGGGTAAGAGGGAGGAAGAGAATGATGGAGTGAGTGTCGCGGTAGATTATGCCCAACATTAATCTGATGCTGGCCTACTTAGTCGGGGTCGGAGGTCAAAGTCATTTAGTGCTACAGCTTCTCTAGTGCCCTCTACTCCCTCACAGTATTTACCGTAACCCACATGCCCTGGTTTCAGATGACCGGTAACCCTTCTTTCTTTCTATTTTTCCCATCCCTGCTCCAGCTGGACCCTCTGGACTCCATCGAACTCCATCTCACCCAACTGCCAGCACTAGTCACTTTACTCCACTGACATGATTAAACCTGGATTGTTGGGTTATTTTTAGTTCTTATTATTATCTAAAATTATTCTGAGTTGTTAGGTCGATTTATTCATTATTCCCTTTTCATATTCTTATTTATATTATATACTTTATATGATATACTTTATATTGTTGATAAGTGTAGTAGCTCATACAGGTTAGGAATTATTATTACAGGTTGAGATTATTTATTAGAGATTTAGATCCACTAGGGTCCAAGAGCAGCAAAATCATTCCAATGTACCTGTACCTACACTTTTTACAAATGGCAATCAACTTGAAATGTGAACTGGAACTTGTCTTTATATATATATAAATATATATATATATATATATATCTTGCTTTCCTCTTTCTCTCTGTATCTCTCAGTTTACCTCTCTCTCTTTCTCTCTTTGTGTCTTTCTTTGTCACATTCACATATATTCTGTAAATGATGAAGAGGAGATGAGTGGTTGGATGAAGAGAAGGAACATGCAAAGGGGTTGGAGAATGAGGACAAAGATAGGAGAGGGCAGTGGAGGAAGAGGAGGAGGAAGATGGTTGCAAAGAAAAGTAAGAGAAGGATCATTAAAAATAGGAGGAGGAGATGTTTTCATTGTGCAATGTTTCACAATGGCATGTTAATGACACAGATATTAGAGTACCGTCAAGTTGTTTTTCCTCGGTTTGGAAATTCATTACTCCCAGAGGAACAGTAAATGTTTCATTATATGCCTGTTAGTCAGAGGGCACAGCCGTCATCCTTCTAGCTGTTTCACCATCTCTCTGCCCTACCATACACACACAAGGCTACACCACATCACACCACAGTACTCTACACTACTGTACACCACACCACAAAACATCACAATAATGTATGCCACACTACGCCATACGGCACTACACCAAGCCATGCAATGCCAAACTACACCACACCTTGCTACTTCGCACTACACGCACTCCACTACACACAAATCTCACAAAACAATCCTTTCAGGTTTTTACCCTGACTGTATTCTTCTCTTGCCAGTTGAAAAAAAAATGCGACTAATGTGAATCATGGCCTATGTTTGGATGGTAACTTATGTGGTTATGTGCAATAGAAGTAGTCCACAAATATTACAATCAGAACTCACTGCAACTATTCTTTGTCTCTCTCCCTCTCTTTCTTTTTACCCCATCCTTCTCACTCTCTCTCTTTCACTCACTCACTCTCACTCACTCTTTCTCTCTTTCACTCTCTCTAACGCTCTCTCTTCTAAAACCCTTATATTCCTCCTGTCATGACATATTTTCCCAGCCGCCCAAAAGCCTACAGACTAATCACTCACCAACACACTCTCTCTCTCTCTCTCTCTCTCTCTCTCTCTCTCTCTCTCTCTCTCTCTCTCTTTCTCTCTCTCTCTCAAATACACACACACACAAACACACACACACACTCATACACAGTAGAACACATCTCAGGAGCTCTACAGCAGATTTAAGACTGGCCCCGTCTGTCTGGGTGTGGAATGGAGTGAAAGGGAGTATCCTGCAGGGCCCTTGGGGGCCAGAAAATTATTTAGCAGCAGAGCCTGTGTGTGGGGGTGTGTTATGTGTGTGTGTGTGTGTGTGTGTGTGTGTTTGCATGGGTGTGCATGTGTGTGTGTGTGTGTGTGTATGTGTGTGTATGTGTGACCCGAGGGGCCCAGCTAGTTACAGCCTCCCTGTTGGAGGCCACCACTCTCACAGAACCAGCATTGTTGGCACGGAGCTACAGACACCAGAGACACACACTAACACAAGTGACAACACACACTCACACACACACACCAGGGAGAAACACCGGCAGTGAAGAGTTTGAGTGGCCAAACCCAGTGGAATTTATGTTCTGAATACCATGAATAAAATCATTTTTTTCAATAGAAACACATCTGATAGTCCTTTACACAAAAACATCACTCCTCACAATAGTACACACACACACATACATGCAAGCAAACACCTACACAAACACACACACACACACATGCACACAAACACATTCATACACACGCATACTCTCACATTTGTACTTTCTATCTATCTATATATCTATCTATCATATCTCTTTCTCTCCGTACATCTCTGACAGTCTCTGTTTATTCTGAAATATCGTGATGACGATAGGTCTTGTGGGCTGTGTGAGGTTTCTCAGCTTGTTATTGTAGGTGTTTCTGCACTAATTATGTGTGACTGAGACCATGTCAAAAACTGTTACTGGAAACAATGTTTAAGCATGGAAACTCGTGGCAGGAATTACTTTGACAGCAAACACTTGTGTTTCTGGTGCTCATGTATTGAATCACAGAACCAGATGTAAACAATATGGCAAAATACTGGCATCCTGTCAGCCTTTATCCTTATCATTGTCATTATCATCGTAGTTGGACAGAGACAGAGGGCTGGAAAGAGAGAAAGGGGAGTGATAGAGAGAGAGAGAGCATTTGACCTGCAGGAGTTATGTTGGTGGGAGTGAGAGCGCTTGTTGGCTGGCAGGAGTAGAGACGTCAGCACCTTTCGCGGCTACAGTGTGTGCTCCCTGTAGCCTCTGACGGTGGCAGCAAAGACAAGTGTAGAAAGTAGCAGCCAGGACTGGAGGTTAAAACAACCCATTCCGCACCTACGCCGCCGGCCACTGAATGAGTGAGCGTATCGCTGTGAGAAAGAAGTGTGAAGCGAGGTGGAAAGTTTTTACGCACGCAGAACCTGGATTTTCATCGTAGCCTTTTCTCGGGTGGTTTTGACCTATTTTTCGTTGCAGAGTTTATCCATTGGATCTAGGTGTTTTGTTAATTCCGTGAGATGGGTACCTTGTCCATGTTTTCGTTGTACACTCTCGTTTTGGGGCTGAATGGTTACCTTGGAGCTGCCGCGGGTAGAAACCTGATCCGAGCCATGAGGAGCGCACGGGAATCTCCATTCGAGTCTTTCTTGGACGGTGCCAGGCCGGATGCCGTTTCCCAACACATGTTCAAAGTGTACGAGAAATACAACCGCGATGTCCGCCGCCCCCAGGAAGGCAACACAGTCAGGAGTTTTAAAGGGATTCAAGGTGAGTTAAAGCTCTTAATGGACAGCTCCCCGTTGTGCGCACGAGACAGAGATCTGACACTCCTCCGTAGATAGTATGATGTAGAATGATCTTCACAATCGTATGTGGATTGCATGGCACTACAGCAACGGAAGCATGAAACAATGAATCTTCTGGTTGCAGGAATGCAACAATTTGTTGTTAAAACAGATGCAGGAGTTTGGTATTTTATTTTAGTAACACTGTTTCTGTTGCCTTCTACAAGGCAACATAAGCTCGATAAACCCGCCAATGCCCAGCGGGGTCTGCATGGCGCGGTCAGACACCCCAAATAGGTAGGATTGTTATGGAACAGTCTGAGAATGCCTTTGCTAAGTGATCTCGGGACGCTTTGGGCGCGCATTGGCGGCTGCGGCCCCGCGGCGCGGTGTCTCTGCCGGAAAGCCATACCGCAGACAGACGCGTAATACGGTTAAGAATGTGTAAGATTCCCCGCGAGCATCACAGCTTGCAACTGACTTCTGCAGAGCAGCGCAGCTGCCGAGTGTTTTCTTTTTTTTTTTTTACGCGGCGACAGCAGCGCAGCATCGTGCCGGGTCCTCTCCAGCTAGGACTGCTTACGGTCCCCCTTGGCTGGAGTCTGGAGGCTTAACACAGAGTGGCGTTTCATTGTCCGATGATGTTTTTATAAATAAAACGGAGGGTCTACGCTTCGCATACAGCTCTCAGATGGTATGCGATAACACGTGTGTATTTTTACTCCAGAAGCCAACGTGTAATCGAAGGAGAGATGTAAGGGAGTTTTCACAACACTGAGGGATCTGTTAAAACATTTGATTATGGTGTCTCGGTGCCGAAGGAGACAGTGTTGGCCGTATTGGGCTTAGGGAAAGCTTTAGCGGGAACTGGAGTAAGCGTTTCCATATGCTGCTGGCTGAATCCAAGGTAATGTATATCTCTTGAGTCATTCCATACTTCCGCTGAACTCTCATACAATGAACAATAACTCTGCTGTTGAATTTCACGTCAATTCTACATCATAAATATGTAGCTCATACCTTACTCTGTCTATAATCTCTCTTATCTTCCCTGTCTTCTCTCCTCTCTCTACTCTTCTCTTCTTTCTGCTCTATTCTCTCTTCTGTTCATGTCTGGTCTTCCCAACAGTAAGAAATATGTAGAATTACTGATTAACTGATTCATTGGTTGTTTCATTTCTGTAGAGCTTTCTGACCAGAGGGGGGTGTACCATCTAAACCTAACTTCTCTCCTGGACTCTGAGATCATCCAGTCCGCCAGCTTTCACTTCCTGTTTGACCGGCGCCCTAGACAGAGAGCCTGGTTCTGCAAGCGATTCAAAGCCCCATCCTGCCGCGCCCTGCCCCTCAACTCTGTTCCCTCTGTCCACATCCTCCTTCGCTCCCTAACCACGGGTTCAGAAGTCACCCTGGGGTCACAGGGGTCGCTCTTAGGCAATGTGACCTTTCACCCCCACAGGAGAGGGGTCTGGCAGATGAAGGATGTGACCCAGGTCATCAAAGAGGCCAGATGGCAGGGTCAGCTCCTGGTGTCTCTTGAGATGGACTACGGCCTGCAGTACCAGAGGTACCCAGATGAGGCGCTGTCTGAGGCTAACCTGCCCTACCTGCTGGTGTATGCAGATGACCAGGCCTTGGTAGAGCCCAATAGTGTGGCTGCAACCCTGCAGAGGTATGACCCTTTCAGTGAAGGGGGGGAAGCCTCACCCGCAGTCTCTTCCCCTTCCCTCCCGAACCCTGCCTCCCTCTCAGGCAGAGTCAGGAGACAGGCTCCGATGACCTCTGACCCCATCCACAACAACGAGCTGCCCGAGGTGGACTACACTTTTGAAGGGTACAGCAAGGAGAGCCTGTGGCAGAACACTTACCTGGCCCTCAAACCCAAGGCCAAGCCTGAGAAGAAGGAGAAGAGGAGGAAAGTCCACGAAGGAGGGGAAGTGGGACAGGATGAAGGGAAGGAAGGAGGAGTGGAGAGGAGAGGAGAACATCAAGTGCAAAGAGAAGAGGAGGGCAAACTTGCGGTCCTTCGCATTGACCAGAGGACAGTGAAGAAGCCCAACGATGGACGGAAGGCAGAGAGGATGGATGAGAGGAAGGACGGAGGGAGTAGGGATGGAGGAAAGCATGAGGGGAGAGATGGAGGGGCCAGGGGCCAGAGTCGTTCCCCAGAGCTGCGGTTCGATGAGCGGACGATGCGCCAGGCCAGGAGGAGGCAGTGGGGCCTTCCCCAGCAGAAAGGCTGCACCAGGAGAAGCCTCCGGGTAGACTTTTCAGATATCGGCTGGAGTGAGTGGGTCCTGGCACCCAAGGCCTTCGATGCCTACTACTGCGCTGGCACCTGTGGCTTCCCAATGCCCAAGGTAGAAGCATACTTAAACAGCTAGACTAAGGTATCCACGTTTTATCTGGTGGTTCCATTGTATTAATATGTATTATTGGTCTGTTTATTGTCATTTTTTTCCCTCTCCTGTCTGCCCTTCCCCTAATTCTTACTCTCCTTCTCCACTTCCTTCTCTCCCTCCCTGTCTCCTTCGCTCTTTCTTGCAGTTGATGCGCCCTTCCAACCATGCCACCATCCAGAGTATCGTGCGAGCGGTGGGCATCGTGCCAGGCGTGCCAGAGCCTTGCTGCGTGCCAGAAAAAATGAGTTCCTTGGCCGTGCTGTACCAGGAGGAGGATGGGAACCCGGTCCTTAAGGTCTACCCTGCCATGTCTGTAGAGACCTGCTCCTGCAGATAGGAAGACAGGGAAGTCAGAAGGAGGCCAGAGGGAGAGATATGGAGAAGACAGGAGTGGAGGGCACGGAGAGATGGAGAGAAGATAGAGAGGAAGGGAAGACATCGAGGAAATGAGGAGATAACAGGATGGGAGAGATCGACAGAAAAGGGAAAGAGGGGCTGGATGGAAAGAGGAGAATGAGAATTTTTTTTGAGAGATAGAACTTTGAGAGACGGAAGACGATGTGTTCATTCATTCTTCCTGTTTTATCTCGTGTCCATGTGTGTGTGCGCGTCTGCATTTGTAAGTGTTTGTGTCTATCTGTGTGTGTGTGTGTGTGTGTGTGTGTGTGTGTGTGTGTGTGCGTGCGTGTGTGAGAGTGTGTACGCACAATTTACCTGAGGTGTGTGTTCAGTGTTGTCTGAGGTGATTAAACAGAGTGGAAGAGGTATTGTGTTTTGTGGCCTCTGCGTGTCGTGTACTGAGATATGTACAAACTGAACTCTCTCAATCCTACCATGAAACAATGGCTGGTCACTTCTCACTGGAGCTTCATCTACACTTGTTTTACTTTGAGAGATAGATTCCTAAAGGATTCCACTGTTCAGGTTGTGTAACCAGTCCAGTCACCAGCCCTCTTTAATCTCCGTCGATATCTCCAAAATGCACTTATGAGTTGTATGAACAAACTAAGCTCATGTTGCTTTGTTCATGTTTTCTGGATGGACCTGTAACTGCTGAATCCTAGAACCCACAGCAGCTATAGAGGGGATGGAAGTCCTTCTCTGTGTCTCAAAGGCAGCTTCTATCATGGGTCATAGATGGTATACAAAACATTTCAGTGTTACAGATGTTTTTACATGTTTTGTACTGATAGAATGCACTTACAGTTAGGTGAAGACCTTCAACGTCCTCCTGTACCATATCGTTATTATCATTTGGTGTTTTTTTGTGATCAAAGTTGTTGTACAGTTTTGTTCTTCGACGGAGAGGACTGTTGGGTGGATTGTAAAGTCAGCCATCTGGAATCCACCTCCCCCCCCACTCCGTACTTCAAGTCTGCTATGAAGAAACCAGAAATATTTTTATATATTTTAAATAAAAATTGTTGTTTACTATATACTATTATTCTGTTTTAGAAAAGCTGATGTTTTGTAAATGTGTCATTGTTTAAATTATGAAAAAGTAGTTGTTTATAAAGCCTAGAATAAAAAGTAATTTAATCCAATACAAACACTGGAGTACCTTGTCATGTTTCTATTACCTTGTTTTTGATACTGAATGAGACGGTTGTCCAGATACTTAAAATCTTCCATGTTGCCTCAGTCAGAGACTAGCTACATGCCTAACCTGTGTTGGAGAAAACAGCCCTAGAAATGACATTAGATAGTTTCTTATTAGTATTTATTCATTTAGCAGATGTTTTTTGTATTTAAAGAAGCTTAGAAACGGTGCGGGAGGCAAGGGACTCTAACAGCAGCAGAATGGAAGTTAACTGTCGTGGGCTTAGCAGGATCCAAACTCACAATGTAGTATGCATGAGTGACATTACAGGAAAGTCTTCTCGCCATGAGCCATCCTTAAATACGTCCACATTCTAATACCATCCAAATTATGAGGGAGAAATATTTAGCAATCTACTGTCTGCCCTTTTCCAAACATTTCCCCATGTTGGGTTTTGGTGGGGGGAATTGAACCTCTTCATCTGCAGTCAAAATGCCACGTAATGGTATTGGCAACACCATCATGAGATGTAGTCATGAGATGGCAGATAGAAGTGGTAGGATCTTCTCCTCCCGAACTCCAAATATGACAACCTCTATTTAAAGGCAGGAAAAGTTGCATTTTGCTTTCAAACCCTCTTTTAACCCTACCCACACTGCACCTCTACCCCACCCCCCAACCTCTCCCCACTCCCGACCCTAGTATCACTGATATGCTGTTCAACATTTGATTTGCCTGATTCCCCCAACATGGTTCACTGCTCCGTACAGGAAACAGACCAGTACCAATTAGGACGTCACCCATTCTTAACTTCTAAAGATGGAGTGCTTCCTCCTCTCCCACTGGCTACCCATCTGTGCCTCCTCCGAGAGCAGAGAGCAGGATGTGCTTCTCAATAGAGCCTTTTTAACCAATGATGATGTCATTCACTTGAAGTCAGACGCTTGGCAATCCTATGGCGTCTCCTTGCATTGAGGGGAAAGGTTGGATGGATGGACGGCTCCTCTGAACACGGTCCATGCACTCTCTCAGTGTTACACTGACAGATGTGTGTGTGCATCTGTGTGTACATGTTCGTCTGTGTGTGTGTGTGTGTGTGTGTGTGTGTGTGTGTGTGTGTGTGTGTGTGTGTGTGTGGTGTGGTGTGTATCTGCTTGGGGCTTGGTGAGTATTAACAGACGGGAGAGATGTACTCTCTGTATCTCTGAACTTTGACATTACCTGTGGTTACCTTGGAGATGCACTGATGAGATCACCCTAGTGAGATCATGCTTAGATGTTCTCCTATAGTTCACTGAATGAGCTACTTTTAAATCATGGTGAGAGTAATTATGGGTCTAGCAATCATATTTTACATGAATGGAGTATATAATAACGGTAATAGCCTTCAAACTGCCAAGTAGAGCAATTCTGTTGACATGTCACGGGCTTGTTCGTTTTATGGATTTCCTCCTCGAACAGACTCAACCAACCAAAATGTAACCTCCGGTTGGTGCAAGCAGAAATTGGAACCGTACCGTCGTCAGCCGCAATCAGAACTACGGGAAGTAGCCTACCCTCGGGTTATTTCAGTCGGCCAATTTAAAGGTCACTGGTTCTGTACTACTCCAAGGGCTTATGCGTATAGAAAGTAGTCAGCGAAGCGAGGCCCGCCAGGTCTAAGGAACCCTCAGTCCAACGCAAATGCCGAAAAACTAACGATTCCAACGATTAAATTAAACGCCGTTAGCGAGCACCAAGGGCAATATTTTGGTTTCCGAATGAAGACTGATCAATTAATGGAGGATATGAAAGCTGCCATTATAGGACAACAGTATATTTTTTGTGGCCAACGTTAGTCTGGAACGGCTCTTTCCTCAGGTGATTATACCAGTCGTTAAAAATAGCTCAGTTAATTAGAAGTAGGATAATATTGTGTCGGTTTAATCACATTTGTTCTAATGTCTTTAACAAACTAATGATTGTTTGACTGGATAGTCATGGTCAGAGTATTTGCTTTTCATGGTAAATTATGTTGGGTTGTATTACATAATGATTCAACTTTTACGCAAGTTCGACGCTGTGACTGTACCTTGAACCTATCAGCTTTCTGTCCGGTTCATTTACCTGCGACAGAGACTTCTCTGTGTATAAAGTAGCCTACTCTGTATAGGCCGCAGACTCCAGTCTGCGGTCTTTTCCCTCAAGAAATTTATTATGATAATCATCATTTCAATAACAAGTACAAGTTTATGGGAACGCTCAGCATATTGTGCCTTGACTATGTATACCATTTTGATTTGAATTGAAATTGGTTTACTATAAAATAGGCTGTTTAATTATAGACTGGAAGTTTTAATGATTGGATTTCTCTAATTAGTTCACTTGGGTTATTTGGGTCACGCAGTCCAACCGCCAAAGGACATCATATCCTGTAGACTGTTCGGAACAGGACAGGGGCACATAGCCTTGACTTTAAGGTGCAGATCTGCAACATGTCTTCCCGAACCAAACGGTGCGCTTGGATTTGTTTGAACTTTGAATGGATAGACTGGATAAGTAAAATATAGGCCTATAAATCTGTACAAAACAATAACGTTATCTAACTCCAAAGACAAGGAGACAACACAGTGAGGATAGGGACATAAGTATATTTGTAACAATCATATACATCTATATGCATTTCATCCACCTCAAATCTCTTCTTTCCCACCTGAGTTTCGTAAGGCACAGTTCAGACAAGTTATTTTCCCACTTACATAAAACACTTACCGACTCTCAACTAAATTTCCGTTATCGGTGATTTCACAGTTAACTTACGTGTGTGTCTATCGCCATCTGGCGGACACTGGCCACCAATTTATGTGCTCATGATGCGTAATTATGTAGCCTTGATTCAGTTGCACGGCGCGGACCCACATTCAGTTGTTTTCACATTTAAATTCCCATCACGAAAGATATATCTAATATGCCATTATGACTTTGACTGTAAACAATGGCCACAGAAGGTTTTAACACAACCCTGTAGATAGGTTGAGTAAGAACCTTTATTCTGTCCAAGTGTCCATATTTAATTATGAGAAGTCATGTGTCTCGAGAGATGGTGCCGCTCGCGGAAGAACTCGTTGCAGATGGGGCAGATTAGTTTCTCCTCTCGCCTCCTCATCACCTGGGATTCCGGCGCGAACTCCTTCTTGTGGTGCGAGCGCATGTGGAACACCAGGTCTGAGGTCATGCGGAAGGACAGATTACACTTCGCACACCAGTTCTGTACAGACACCCCAAACGAGGTGAATGTCGGTGGGAGGACTGTGAGAGAGCAGGTGGTCTGCAGCTGAGCTCCAATATTTCTCGACCAGTGATCTGGGGCATACGGGAAAGCGTTTCCGCTAACGGGCAAAGGTAAGGTCTGTGGACCCGGTAATTCTCCGTTCAAAACATTAGATGACAACATACTGCTGTACCCCAAAACAGTTTTCGATGTAAAAGCGTGGGCCATGTCAGTTAAACGGCTGGAGCGAGCCGTTAGCGCAGTGACGGTGGCTCGGTCTGGAGTGGGGTCGGTAGGGGGGAGTCTCTTGCTGGGTTTACAGAAAGCGCTCTTCTGCTCTTGATCACCGGACAGGACGAACGAAAACGCACTTGGCCGACTACTGCTGTTTGGGTGAAGACTATCAGGCCTCCCTTGCTCCAGACTTGTCTGTCTGTAGTCTTCGGCTGTCCTTTCCTTGTCATGCATAAAAGCCCTTTTCGCCACTCCAACTTCTAACGCTCCTAATGTGCCGTTTTTACATTCCAAATGGTCGGTTTTCATCTGACACTTGTCCATCTTCAGTTTCAGACCGGAGGCGGATGACTCTGGTGCTGTGAGGTGGTAGTCCCGGTTTAACTGTGTTATGTTGCTATCGTTGGAGATGTTTGTCTTTTCCAGCAGCACCGACTTCCTTCCCCGTGGATAAACCGTGTCCTCTGGCTTCCTTTTGCGCGGGGAAATATCAGCTTCCTCTTGGTTGGGGGTGTTGGATTTCTTGTGTTCTAGATCTCTGGCTATGTTGTGGAAGTCCATGACGCGGTGTTGTCTCTTAATCTCCATGTGTTTGTGCTCGTAGGCCTCTCTGCTTAGCGCGTCATTCTTCACCTGCGTGCACAGGAACCGGCAGTGCGCAAGGAAGGGGTACTCATGCTTGAAGGCCTGAGTACACTTTACGCATCTGAATTCTATTAAAAACGGAAATATGTTTCAATCATGAGGAATTAATTTACGAGATTTATAAATAAACAGACATTAACATCTACTCAACGAAAATATTGAGTATATCGTGCAGGCTAGTGTATTGCACCTTAGGCTTGATTAATCCTTTCATAGATTTGAAAAGCCTCTGAAATATTCCGTTATGATGAAGGATCCTGCACATTCTCTCACCTGCAGCGGGTTCTGTTGCTGCCATTTCTGTGAAGCCCAGGAGGTGAGACAGCTCGTGGTCGTACCACACCAGCAGCTCCTCCTCGTGCCTGATGTCCCGTGTGGTCCGGACATAAAGCTGCCCCGCCTTCAGGTAAGCCTCGGTGTTCTGATCCTCGCGGCTGCGCGCGGCCTGCACCAGCCGTAGCCAGGAGAGCACGAGGGCAGAGCTTTGCATCGCCTCTGGGTCGACCTGTTGAGAGAAATCATCGATGACCATTTCCGATGTAGGCAACAACAAACATTTAAGACCCACTGCGAGAGCCGGACATCAAACCATCGGTTAGTTATGTATCATAGGCTACAAAACAGTAATATAGTAATATATTGTCACAGAGTCTCCATAGTGTTACATTGCTGACATTTGTAGACCCTTTTCTTAGAGAGATAACGTTTAATTAAATGACAGGTGGAAGTTTGATGCAGATATTTTAAGACCTTATAGCTTACCCTAAATATGTAAGATTTATTTATCTTGTCGCAGGACTTAAGTGCTATAAACGCGATGGTGTCGTAGAAGGTGTTTTGGAGAACGCACGGGCCAAAAGATGTGCCAGCTGGGATGTCGCGCGTGACCACCACGCTGGTGTAGAGGTCCGTCGCGTGCTGGAGGAATTTACTCTCACTGGTCCAGAGAGAACGAGGTAGAAAACTGTGCTCCATTCTTCTGGAAAAAAAAGATCATAAACGATGGTTGAGTGCAGTTATTCGATTGTTTAATGGTTTGTTTGCAAATATGTTGCACAAATACTTATTCTTACAATACGAGCCTGTAGTTTACAAATCTACAGTATGTAATGCATGTATGCAGTATGTATGCAATAAATGAAATTGATTTAGTACAAATATAACATTAAAATGCTGTAATAATGGCAGATTATTTTCATGTAAATAAGTATCATTATGCCATTTTTATTTTTTATTTTTATGAATTAGTGTAAGGGATTTGCTAGGCTAACAGGCTTAGCTTATCTCCGATTTTGCTTGATCAAAAAGGCTAATTTATTTTAAACATTACCACTAATTAATTTTCCTTTTTTTAATTCACAAGCCAATGAAATGCATCCAGCCTAGATTTTACAGGCAACTGTATTGCAGACACAGGGACATGGTCTGACTTCTAATGTCCTTTGTCTCAGTTTTTCAGTCGGTTTCTCTATTGTCTCTCCATCTGCCCATTGAACTGCCTCCTATTTCCATGGGGTCTAGTGACTTTCGTATCAGAGAGACGAATGCATGTTATTTTACAATTTAATCTTAACCTTGTTGAATTGTTAACATCGTTCTCAAATGTAGACTACATTTTGGCAGTTTTTTGCTTATACCGTAGGCTATATTAGCTATATCAATGTTTAAGCATTTAAGATAATTTTAAATGTGAATAGGCTATTAATTAGACTGCAATATTTTCGAAGTTGGGGTGGTTCTCTGCTGTTGATGTTCAAAATACCACTCTCCAGTTTAAAGATTGCGCAGTTTAAAGATTAGGCTATTCTCCAAACGCAGCCGGTAAAAAGCACGTTAACGTGTTGCATTCGCACTTACCTACTGGCCCTGAAGGTTCGCAATATCTCCGTGACCTGGTCGCGTGAGGAGACTGGTCTTCAGCAGGTGCAGTCTACCACCGGTAACGGTTCGTCTTTCCGTTCACTGTTGTTACCGTCAGAGAGCGAGAGTTATCACAGCAGAGTCTGCCTCGTTACTGCGTTCCACTCTTCTCACACACACACACACTTATTATCTTCGTCAGGAGGCGCACTGGTGCGCACTGAAGCGTGCCGGCTCTTAGACACACACACGCACACACAAACAGGACGCACACACACAGAACGCACACACACAGGACACACATATAGCCTACACAGAGCACAGCTACGTCTTTTAGGCCCTAGGGTACTCTGATTGGTGCTTGGTTCCTGCTAGGTTCGCTGCAATTATCAGAGAAACCAAGAGCGCTGGTATGAATGCGCTGTGATGTTCAGTGATTATCCCTAAATGAAGCCCAATAAGTTTTAATTTCATCTTGAATGTTTCGTCCAATCAAGCCTTCGATCGAAGTGAAGGAACCGATCGTTTCCGATCCCATAATGGTTGGCTATTCTTTAGACTTTTTATTTAAACATTTAAAAAGGCCTACATAAACAAGAATACTGCCTGTTTCTTCATCAGAGAAGTAGCCTAATTGTTTCTTATACTAATATCTCACGTATTTTCTTGACTTAAGAGAACTTGAGCTAGGCTACTTCCTTTGAAAGACATTAACCTACGCCAGAATTCCGCTGCCAACTCCAGTCTAAATTTGGCTCAGAACCATCCCTGATACATTTGCACACATTATACCCTTGATGCGGAATAATTAATTAAACGCTCTTAAAACAATTACAGTTTAATATATGAATAATGTATTTGCCCAGTGGCAAGACCACACTGTGTAATTTAGCCTACTAATGCTCAATTTTAAATTTTTACTCCTCCACTAGGCTAACGGAATTTCTAGGCTAATTGAGAAGAAAGACGTTGCAAAGTTTAATGATTTTTTATTTGTTTAGTTTTGGGGCGATTATATTATTGCTAACGTTAGCCTACAATTAAAATGATTATTAGAATAGGCAAAGCGTGTCCATTTAAAATGCTTGATCTTGGAAATCCACAATGCCTTGTTTAACATTTTGACCAAAAAATGCAGAGACCATCGCCTCTCCAGACTTCCGGATGTCTTTCTCAGACAACAATAAGATGTCAGAACACCTTGCAACAGTGAAATGGCCATGATTAGACTAATTGGTATGTGACATATCCTTTGAGCCCCAGGCAGCAGACCCCTCGCTGCGCTTAGGTCGGTCTTGTTTGTCTACTTGTCATTCTTGCCGTTGACCAACTGAAGAAGTATGGAAAATGAATCCTGACAAAAATAATTAGTAGGTTATTATTCAACCTCTCTAACTCGCAATATGTAAAATATAGTTAAAATCAAAGGCTCTTTGATTACTTGAAGGAGTGACAAAGGCTTTTCAAATGGGGTTTCCCCCCAAATCAATTAGGGTTTAAATTTTTTAATAACTTCTCGGCATTGTAATTGTTTAATGGACTAAGGTCCATTAAACGTAGGCTATCTTAGGTTTAGCTTGTAGCCTAAGATACGATTTTTTTTATCCCGGAAAAGGGATGTAGGCTATGTCCTGTTGCGTGCCTCTCCAGTTTTCTGTTACTGAGCAGTTCTTTTCACTTCAAACCGGAGCACCAACGTAGTCCGAGAATGAGAACCGGACTATCTGATGTGGTTCTCCGCAGCTACCGACACTGTAACCATTACTTCTAAGGTCTTTGCTAAAATTGCACTGTCGTATTTTGAGCCAATTTTTGGGGTTGATTATTTGAACAATGGTTTTCTAAAGGAGTGAAATTATGTAGCATATATTTTCTCTGCCGTTTGTTGAAGTAGCCGAGCATAACTGTCCGAGAAAGATGGCGAGGAGTCAGATTCGCCTCTCTCTCGCCCTGGTTTTACTTGGGATTTTTACTCTCAAACTGCCGTCCGTGAAAGGAGATATAGCGGGAGAACAGGAGGAGGAGGAGAGGTCTTGTCAAGGTGCCTTCGATCTCTACTTTGTCCTCGACAAGTAAGCGGCAGTTATTATTTATGACTACTTACTTTCTCATCAATGCGCATTGCTATGCAACATCTTTGTTGTTTGGAGAACGTGCAAGTCTGGGTCCTGCGTGTCGTGGACTACTGTTGTAGCCCATAATAGCACATTTCTACATTTCAAATAACCTACTCTGCAATATTAACCCAGACTATTTTGTAAATATCCATTCAGTTGAAATAAAAGTGTTGTAAACAACTTTGTCACGTAGTAATCTGCATACATTCTAAAAGCGATACAACTTCTCGGTTGGCTTTGATCTTATAGCTAGGTCAAACTTCGGTCAAACCGAAATTTGTGCACATTCGATTAACCATAAGATATTGTCATTATGAAAATTGTTTAGCGCTATCCTGGTCGGCGCAAGCCCCTGGATGGAAGCTTGTGAGGAAAACATAGTCTCTCCCCCTCGGGATTCAAGGCGAGACTGGGCAAGGCAAGCAGGATGCGTGGATTGGGTTACATGCTGACGACGCCTGCGGATGCAGCTGCACTGACTGCCAGACAGTAGCACAGCCTTGTTCTGTAGCGCTGTATACAACTTGGCTTCGGGCGTTCGATACCTTCAAAAATATCAATCTGATAAATTAACCAAACAATAATCTATAGATGCAGTATATGATATATATTCTTTCTTTCATTCTGTTTCAACTCAATCTTGTCAGAACTATAAGGTTCTCAAGGAAGCATGGATTATTCATGGTTGATAATCTTATCGCCAAAAGGCCATGTTGAATCTCACCATATCATCGCACCAGACATGTTTCCTTCAACAGTATTAGCTAAACCTTCTGATACCTTCTTATCTTTATAGTATAGTATAGATACAGTTTCATACTATAGCATTTAGTTAAGTATATTATAGCAATACTTTCATAGCACAGGATAGCTATACCTTCAAATAATAACTTTGTATTATAGTTCCCATTTAATCATAGTATACAGTAGATATACCTTCCTAGATACCCTTGTATTACTGGATAGAAAGGTTGCAATAATGCCAGCAGAAAACACAAAACAGTCTTAACTGTTAAGTCTCCAGTCACTGTAGCCTACTCTTCCTAGTAATGGACGCCAACCATCGTAATTGACATTTTTGTCATAACAAGGCTTTATGGGTGAAGTGTGATTATACATGTGGACACAGAACAGGCCAACGTGTCACAACACGCTGAATATGGAAAGAACAAGGGTTCTCTGAAAACCAGAGCACTGATCATGACTGAACTGTAAACATGTGAAACAGTACGGAGAGGAATAGACAATTAAAAAAAACACATAATTAAGCGCAAGGGCAATTTCAAAGTTAAAGCTTTGGCCAGGGAGTTGTGTCGAGTGACTGGCAAGAATGCTGACTGACCAAGCCCCTGGCACGCCTCTGTTTGGGCCTGCCAGTTTTACCAGACCAACCCAGAGCTCTTTCAGCTCACTACTCAGAGCTCTTACAGCTAACTACCCAGACCTCTTTCCTCCAGTCCATGCATCTATCTGGGACCTTTCAGACCCTGAATGCCAGGCAGTGACCCCAGCTAATCCTCAAATACCACCCCAGCGATTTACCAGGCTACTTCTGATAGTTCTGGAAAGGCCCTAATGTGTCTGCTTAGCCAGGAGCATTCTCCTCCTCAACTCCTCAATCTGATGTTGATCTTATTAGGAAGGAGTGTCTGTGTGTGGTCCGGTCTACATGGGTACACTCTGCCTCCTTCAATAAAAGTTAAGGGATATTCTAACACCACATTTGCACAGTTTTAACTTTAGTTGTGATCATGGGCGGAGCGGGGGGGTGTCTTCTGCAGCTTGAGCCCGATTGTTTTCTCAAAAGCCCTGAATCTTTTTGGTTAAATTGTTTGTAATTTTCAACAAATATAACAGTATGAGTCCAACATAATGTTTTATACTACATAAAGCTCAACCAAAAAAAATCACTTGCGCTATGTGTGCTCGCATTACCTGTGGAAGTTCATACCTAAGATCACATCAAAGCTTGAATAGGTCCTAAATTGGGGGTCAGGGGCTGTTTACTACGTCTGGCTCCGCCCCTGGTGGGGATTAAGTATTGAGAATACTCTTTGTCCAAATAAATAAATTGGGTGTGCTCGGTCTCTATATATAGCCTTGACTAATGGGTACCCACTGCCCTGACATGCTTCTGCATGGACATGTCCTTGCCTGGACCCACTGGTTGGTGCTGAAGCCAGACCACAGCCCATCAACCTTATGTTCCATTGCTCCTGAGTGTGTCTTCCCAGACACACTCAGGAGCAGAATGCTGAAGAATACTTTAGAACCGGAGCTCTGTCCGATCTTGTGGAACACCAGCAGGTCTCAGCATTCCACAGCTCCATATCAGAACCACATCAAAGAGCCTGCTGAAGCCTGCCTGAATGTCTCCAGCCCATTCAAGAGAAGCCCTGTTCAGTGGCGCCGTAGCAGATATGTGCTATATAGTACAGTGTACCTGGAGTTGCCGTTGAGACTACAGATCTAGCTGTCGGAGAAGGGGAAGATTAGGACTCAGAATTGCAAATGGAGACTAGTGTTTGTATTAGTCAGACAGACAGGAGACATGCGTTTAGACAGAAAACACGTAAAGCCAGGCTGTAAAAGAGAATCACAGACTTCTAGACACACACACACCATTTAGAGCAAATGACCCCCATTAGTTACAATGAGTCAGTGCGTGCTATGTAATGTCTGGCGTACAATAAAATACATGTATAAAAAAGCCAAAAAGAAACACAAATGAGCATTGAGTGCTTGTAAATTAGCAGTGTGTAGGCAACCTTGGGTATTGCTGTTTTTGGAAGGCTGGATTCTTAGATTTTGTTGCTCAACCAAAGCATTATGAAAGGATGCTTCTTAAGTTTGTTGTGGGGATTAGCGTGGTGGATGGTGTTAAAGAACCAACACCATCCATCATGCTAGTGGATGCTTTGGTGCTATTGGTGGTAATGTAACACAGTTGAAGTGTAACACACCCGCACACAGCGACATCCTTACCCCTGCTGAGATTGAGCCTTGTGCCCCTCTGTTGCTCATGTCACAGTCTTTTATTACAGTACAAACACACACACACATATGTACCCCTCCACCCCCAGCTGGATGTCACCTCTGTGTCACTCGGGTACTGAAATCTCAGCCTTTACACTCTCCAGACCGCCAACCTGTTGTGAGCCTGGCTGTCCTCAGTGGGACCATCTGTTCCCTCTCACAGGGCCTGGGGGGGGGGGGGGGGGGGGGGGGGGGAGAGCACGGAAGGGCTGGGGATGTGCTTGGGGCGCAGGGTGGGGGGTGTTAGAAAGGAAGGCAGGAACAGCAGAGGGGAGAGAGGAGAGCTGGAGGCAGACTCCTACATCTGTCCTGGTCCACCCTGCATGCAAGGACCAATTAGCCCCCATTAGCAGTCCCCTGGGAGGGCTGGTGATCAGGGAGGGATGCCCTACTGCAGGCTGGAGGGCTATGCTGCTGGTGGTGGAGGAGACTGAACCTAAAGGCTGGGTCCATGTGAGGTCCCACAAGCACAATGTTGTTACACTGTGTTCTTTAAACACAAACTGTTACTTCACACTTAATACTGTAATACATTTAGACCTATGCACTTCCATTCCTTGATTATCTGCTACAATTACTATATGCACCATTTGTTACTTTTCTTTGGAAGAAAGTGTCTGCGTAAGGAATAATTGTAAAATGTATGCATAGTGGGATCCGATGGTGGAATGAACTAAAAAGCTTTATCATGGTGTGATGGTTTTCAGTGCTCCGTGGTAAATTGTTGTTCTGTGCACATCTTTTTTGTGATTTGTGACAATGCTGTTTGTATGGTTAGCTAAAAGATCTCACTGGGGCGAACATAGATGTATTTTCCATATGTTTTTCAGAGGGGAAATGTCTGTCCCATCTCTCACATGTGCTAATCTTAATGTTTCAGGTCTGGAAGTGTGAAGAACCACTGGAGTGAGATCTACTCCTTTGTTGAACACTTGGCTGAGAAGTTCATCAGGTAAGAAGCGTGTGACTGTGAGGACATGTCAATACTGTAATGATGTTTTCTGAAAATAATGCATAAAATAATGCATAAATATAATAATATGTGTGTTTGTGTGTTCCACAGTCCTATTTTGCGCATGTCCTTCATTGTTTTCTCCACACAAGGAAAAACCATCATGAAACTGACAGAGGACAGGTATGACAGCTACGCTTGACCGGTGGACTGATACGATAACCACCCTTCATAACCACCTTTCATAACTACCCTTATCAACCACTATTCATAACCATTCTTCAAAACCACCCTTCATAACCACTGTCCTTAACCACTCTGGTCCAGCAGTATGGCGCTGCAGGCTCTCATATAATCAGTTACAACTCATCACACTGTCTTCTGAACCCCCATCTTCATTAACACACCTGTCCAAATTTCTACCCCTGAAAACCACTGTTAACTATACATCCACCCTCTCCCAGCCTGTACCAGGGTATGTGACCAGGGCTGTGCTCTCCTCTTGTCCCCTCCCCAGACAGGCCATCACGGAGGGCCTGAGAGCCCTGAAGGACGTCTACCCAGGCGGAGACACTTTCATGAACCTGGGACTGGAGATGGTGAGAACAGAGCCCCCTGTCTGTCTAGGTTACTGATGTTCTGAAGCCAGGTCCGGCTCATTGCCTAAACTCGTAAAACAAAAATGTTCATGTTTAGTGTTTGACCATGCTCTGCTTGTGAACTTCACGGATGGTTTGGCTCAGTGGTAGAGCAAATGACTGCAGATCAAAAGGATGCAGGTTGAAGTCCCTTGTTGTACATTCTTTGGATTAAATCACCTGCTGAAAGATACACTATTAACTCATATACCTTTTTGTTTGGTGCTAAACCAAACCTTCACTGTTGCAGGCTAACACACAGATATATCAAGAGAACCAAGGTAGGTTTCAACTATATTTCTGCTCTCGTATGATTTCACAGGCAGGTCTATGGAGACTGCATTCTAAACATGTGGTTGTGTGTTTAAAGGGACAGCCAGTGTGATTATTGCTCTCACTGATGGCGAGTTGAACGAATGGCAGTTTGACACGGCACAGCGAGAGGTGAGAGAAGACAATTATCCTTCTTTGTGAACCAGATGGGACGATTTCCCTTCTACTGGACAATAATATTTGGCAAAACCAAGTTCTTTTTATCTATGTGTAAACTTCTCTTTTAATGCATGTGTTGTATGTGAATGTGTGTTGACTGCACCTATGTGTGTGCGTGTGTTGTGCACTGCATGTGTTGTATGTGTATGTGTGTTGACTGGACTTGTGTGTGTGTTGTGGTCTTGCAGGCACGCAGGGCTCGGTCTCTAGGAGCTATAGTGTACTGTGTTGGAGTGAAGGAGTTCAATGAAACACAGGTAAGACCCTGGTCCTACACACTCACACTCACTTGTACAGTCACTTGCTCACAATCACTTACACCCCAGCTAACACCACAGAAACGTAACTGAGACATCTGTGATGTTCCCCTAAGGTTTTTCAGAGGTACTGAATAGAGCCTTTTTGGGACATTATATAAGTACATTATAGGTACATTCATAAATTGTGAGTGAGGAACATTGTGAATGTACAAATGTCCCAAACAGGCTGTAACATTCAGTACCTCTGTAAAACCTTAGGGAACGCTACCAATGTCTTCGGTACGATTCTTGTACATCATGACACTTTATGAAAACGTTATTATAGGTAATCCTTATAACAATACGTACAGTACTCGTAGGGGATCTAATCTTATGTACGTTAAATAATAACGTCATTAGGACATTCAGAGGCCCCCACATTTCTACGTCCTGAAAAGACTTGGGATGTAACTTTCGTCAGCTGACACCACAGGTACGTAACCATGACTTTGTGGAGATTAAAATAACACTGAGGTCACCTCCTGGAACGTAATTTTGTTAGCTGGGACACCCGCTCATACATACTTACATTTACTTTCACATGCTCATAAATATACACTCAATCACAATCACACACACGTTCTCCCATACACACTCCCTCACACTCATTCACAATACACACTCTCACACACACCCTAACCCTGTTTCTGATGCTTAATATTAATCCTAAGTGTGTGTCTCTCTGTGTAGCTGGCCACTATAGCAGACACCCTGGAACATGTGTTTCCTGTGTGGGGGGGCTTTCAGGCCCTCAGGGGGATCATCGACTCGGTATGCACATACACATACATACAAACACTCAGACACACACTCACACATACATGTATACACACATATACACATCCACTGTTCTCTGTCGTCAGGTAATTAAATAACTTGCAGGTCAGGTAATTAAATAACTTATCAAAGTAGTTAATTGCACTTCTATTAACTAGCTGTTCCTGGTCTGTTGTGTTCTCAGATCATTAAAAAGTCCTGCATTGAGATCCTAGCAGCAGAACCCTCCAGTGTGTGTGCAGGAGGTAAGATCAGCCTCGACCCTCCTGACCTCCGACCTCTGTCTCAGTACAGGCCTCAGCTGGTGGTGATCCCCCAGTCAGCCTGACCTGAGGGAGCATACTACTGTAAACACTTTTGCTGTGTGTCAGTGTGGCTGGGGGTTTGTATGTTTGGGAACATCCTATTGGTGAAGTTGTGCCAGACAACAGCAATCACACACAGAGTAGTAAAGAGTATAGCATTTAGAGCCAGTGTCCCGCAGACTTTTTATGCACTGTGAATGTCCAACTGCTGGATTAACACAATGTGTTCACTGTCAGTCACGCTGTCAGTGTGTGTGTGTGTGTATGTGAGTTTGTGTGATGACACATATAACAGGCAGCTGACTGATTGCATGGTCACGATGACCCCAGAGTGACAGTGACCGTATTGTGTGTGTGTGTGTCTGTAGAGGGGCCGGCGGAGGCAGTTGGTCGGAGGAATTAGCAGGACATGTTTAAGCATCGCTGCTTCTCTGGCCTAGTTTGCCACAACCAATATGCTAAACAGCCACTCTCCATCCCTCCATCACCCCCACTTTTATTAACAGAGAGAGAGATATAGAGGACAAGAAAGCAAGAAAAATGATGAAGAACAAGACAAAAAGAGATACGAGGAGAGAGAGCGACTGTGTGTGTGTCACTCTGCTGGGAGTGCTGCTGGTGTGTTGCCAGCAGGATAGATGTGCTCTGACATGACCTTATTAGGACTCATTTAGGAAGAGTGCACTTGCAGCACAATCACCACGACAACCAGCAGATGAGATTAACGTTCTCCAGACATACTCAGTGTTCATTATGGGATAGAAGAGGAGAGGAGTTTGACGGGTGGAGAGGAGAGGGGAGGGGAGGGGAAGGGATAAAATGAAAGGGACGGAGAGGGGGGGGGGGGGGAGGGGGGGGGAGGAGAGGAAAGGAGAGGAAGCTTGTGAAGATAGATAGATACAGAAAGGATGGAGAGAGAGATAGGGGTGAGATACAGATAAACAGCCTTTGTGTCTAGACATAGATAGAACAAGTCTCTCCAGACAGAGCCAAGGTTGGTCTTTCCAAACAGAGTTGAGCATAGTCTTCTCAGACAGTCTCTCCATGTGGATTTTCATGTATTAAGTGCAAGCGTGTGTTGGTTTGTGTGAGACAGTGAATGTGCTAGAAGGGTAAGGATGACAGGACGATGTTTCACCATCAGAGGATGTGACATCAGCCATAACTATCCCGCCCAGCCCCCTCTGTATTTACATAGGAGCCGACAGTGTGCATACTGTAGGTAATGTGACAGTGGCTTCAGGAGCCAGGAGGGCCTCTGTCTCTCGCTGCCACACGTATGGTCTTATTTAGCTTCCGCACACACACGCCCACACACACACCCACACACACACATGTCCCTCAGACTGATGTGAAGTGACCAGGCCGAGCTGCCTGAAAACAGGCCATCAGACTGGACAGTGAACACTCAGCCTCTCTATCAGACATGACAGCACGGATCACACACACACACACGTCACACACACCCAGGCAATCAGGCCTGGCAGTGAAAGTCGGAGGGTCTATCTAAGGTGACAGCAGAGATTGCTGCTTTCATTAACGTCTGACCCTTAATCTCCCCTCCTCCACCCCTCCTCCAGCCCCCCCTCCCTCTCTCCCCTCTCCACCCCCCCCAGCCCCCCTCCCTCACTCACTCCCTCGCTCCCCTCTCCACCCCCCCCCCCCCCCAGCCCCCTTCCCTCTGCTTACTGTCCCTTTGCACTAACATGATTGAGGAGGCCAAATTTGGACATGGCACAACCCTACCCCCCATACACACAAGCTCACACACAAAAATTAGCTTGCAGACTCGCACACATTCTTATAACTCCCATCAGAATATCAAATGAACTGCAATTATATTGCGCTTTTCTACCTTAGCTGCACTCAAAGTGCTTTACAATGTTTGCCTCTCATTCACCCATTCATACTCTCACATACCGACGGCAGTGAGCTGCCATGCAAGGCGCCGGCCTGCCCATCGGGAGCAACTTGGGGTGCAGAGTCTTGCTCACGGATACTTTGGCACATGACCTTGGAGGAGTCGGGGTTCGAACCGCCAACCTTGCGATTAACAGACAACCCTCTCTACCCCCTGAGCCACAGCCGCCCCAATCAAGTGTAGTAGTAGACGACTGGACAACTGGGATGCCAACTTACAATCAAACAGACAATCACTGCCATTGTTTATTTCAACACATTAGTTAGTTAGTTAGTTGACCCCTAGAAAATATCTGATACTTTTACTGTGTGTGTGAATGTTCTCTGTGTCTATCCTTGACCTTTTTGAAACCCTGTCACACACACAGGCACACACAGGCACATGTTTTTATCCAGTGATCTTTACGCTGTAGCTTTAAATGTTAAAGGTGTGGCAAATGTTCAGTTCTGTTAGCCAGGCTAATGTTAGAGAAAGCCTCAGTGCACAACCGAAAACCATAAACAGACACACACACATGCCGTTGGTGCCATAGGTAAGGTCAGATCTAGTTTGACTCTGCTGGTGTCAACCCTGCAGTCACATTTCTAAGCGAGCATTTTTTCCCCTCTCTCTAGCATATGCTGGTTACCAACCACACACACACACTAACACACACACACTAACACACACACTAACACACACTGCAGCATATGCTGCCTAGCTCCCGTCACCGCGCTTGACTGGCGCCTGGGGGGACCAAAAGGTCAGACACACACATGTACACACACATACACTCGCACAAATACACACACCCCTCCTGGCTACAGTGCTGGCAAATATTTGTGAACAGCAGCACTTTTATGTGTTAGCACCAGTGGAGCATTTGCTACGCCATTCCACACATGCATGCACATATTTTGTACACACATACACCTTCACACACATACATTCACACACACACACATTCACACACACTCACATACTGTTGGCATCAATGAAGCATATGCTTGTTATCAGCCCCTGCTTGACTTGACACGTCCTGAAAGGTTAAAGATAGAGCAGACACAAAAGTTAGCAAGGCACACACATACACGCACACACATATACTAACATGCGTGAATCCTCCAACACTTTGACATGGATTAGGGAAGACTGTTGTGAGTGAATGAGATTATACAGTCAATCCTGCACTATACATTATATGTAACTAGTATACTTATAAGCCTCTCTAATCTCTCTCCCCCTCTCTCTCTCTCTTTCTCAGAGAGCTTCCAGGTAGTGGTAAGAGGTAATGGGTTTCTTCACGCCAGAAACACTGACCAGGTCCTCTGCAGCTTTAAACTCAACGACACACACACTCTGGGTTAGTACCGCACATGCACACAACCACACTCTCTGGGTTAGTACACACACTAACCCAGAGAGTTAGTGTGTGTACCCCCCACACACACACATTCTGACTTAATACTACACCATACACACACACATACAAGTGAACATATTGATGGTTTCAGACAGTTTATCTATAATGTGTAGTATAATGCCTTATGTCCGATTCTCTGTCTCCAGTAAACATGAACATGTTCTCTCTGAGCAGATGAGCGACCAGTCGATATAGAAGACACCTTCCTACTCTGTCCTGCTCCAGTCATAGACGAAGTTGGAAGGTAAGTTACAACATCCATCCTTTCTTTCTTTCTTTTCCATCTGTCCATACGTATAACCTGTTCAAGGAGTGTTCTGAAGGAGGCTTTCTCTCCAGCCCTGCACATGGGGTAAGCCATCCACTGATTGGACGACACCATGACTTGACCAGTTGGATGTCTTCAGCTTGTTCAGATGTTGTGGGTTGTAGCTAGGCTGGAGGTGCAGACTCAGCCCTGGGGGACCTGCAGGCTGAGGAACAGTTAGACTGACATGCCTGCTGGTGGGATAGAGCATGAAAGTGTCCTTGAACAAATGAGGGCCAAAGTCGTGGGAGGGCCTGCGATCAATCAGTGTTTGTCAGAGTTAACGAAGCCAGACACCAATCACAACAGGGAAATACGGAGAGAGGATCGGAGGTGTGGATGAGGCAGTGAGGAAGAGGAGGAGGAAGAGGAGAAGGAGGGTGAGAGTAGCAGAGGGAAGGAATGGGAGGAGAAGGAAGATGAGAGGGAGAGGAGGAGAAGGAAGATTAGAAGAAGAGGAGGAGGAAGAGGAGAAGGAGGATGAGAGTAGCAAAGGGAAGGAGTGGGAGAGGAAGAGGAGAAGGAAGATGAGAGGCAAAAGAGGAGAGAAAGAGGATAAATATGAGATGAAGAGGAAAAGGAGAAAAGAATGAAGATTAGAGGAAGATGAAAGGAGAGAAAAAAACCCAGGGAGGCAGGGGGAGGCAGCGACAGCCTAGGATAGGCCCGGGGGAGGTAGGTGGAGCCTATAGAACAGGCTGGAGGAGACTGGAGAAAGGTAGGAGAAGGCCTGGAGAAGTATCAACCCCTGTATCCCTATCCAGGCTCCACATCCTTCTCCAGACTCTCCCTGCCTTCCCCAGTATCATCCAGCCTCCTCTAGCATCCACCAGCCTCCAAATCCTCCAGCCTCCCCAGCCTCCACCAGCCTCAAGCCCAGTCCATAATTATACTCTCCTGCCCCCGGCCTCAGACACCTCCAGGTGACCATCTGTCGTGTCCCTGTCAACTAGATTTCAGACATGGTTTGAGTCTTCCTTTTCTGCTGGTGAAAGCTACTATTTTTCACACCAGAGCATGAGGAAGAGGAGGAGGAGGTAGAAGGGGTTTGTTTGTGTGTTGTATGTGACAGTAGGAGATGTAGCACCTCTTTGTTTAGCTGTATTTCATCAATCAGTCTCTTGTTTCCGCCTACATCTGGTTAGCTGGCCTGCAGGGGGTCCAGCATGTATCCCTCCACAGAAGGACAAAATGAAAGCCTGATCACACAATGAAAGGCAGAAGGAAGAGTGTGAAGGATGTGTTTTAGTTTTCTGCCATAAAAAAGTGCTCTGTTCAGTATGTAACCACAAAACACTCCACTAATAATATTCCTGGCAGAACCGAATAGAACCGGAAGGTTGTGAATAAAACGACACAGCTGTCAAGTGAGAGGAGGATGTCAGCAAGGTCTGTAGGCTTATAGGAGTGGCTGTTTCTGATCATGGTCCACAGGCCTAAAGGATATTTTAGGGTTGTGCCCCACACAGACTCACACACACATACACACACATGCACACATTCTTTCCCTCCCCATCTCTCTGCCTTGTCGCACATGATGAAGTCATTGGTGCTGCTGTCACATAAATCTATGGTGACTGGGAACCTTCTGGATGCGGAACTACACACGCACACACACACACATCGATACACCTACACACATTTGCTCACTCACACACACAAGCTCACACAATCACATTATGCTCACATGGATATACAGGGCTGTGGACTGACTGATGGACTGATATCTCTCTGTCACCAGTCACCTGATAGCACTGCACTTCCTGATAGCTTGTGAGAAAGAGAGACAGACAAGAGGGAGAATAGAGGAGGGAAAATAGAGGGATGAAAGGAGAAGACAAGAAAGGAAGATATAGGGGAAGAGAGAAGAGGGGAGAGAAGAAAGGAAGGAAAGGGAGAAGAATAGACAGATGAAGAAAGGGGTGGGTATTTAGAGACGTCAAACTAGCTCTCAGTTTTTAAAGAAGCGAAGGACTGCAAAAGAGAGGTTGGAAGGAGGGAAGACAATGAAAGAGTGTGAGTTGAGAAAACAAAGGGATCAGGCAGAGGGGATGTCAAACAGGAAGGAACCTTCTTTCTCCCATCCCCCTTTCTTACTTCCTCTCCTTCCCATCAATCCCAATCACCCTAAAGTGACCTCTCCCCCTCACCTCCTTTACCCCCCCCCCCCCCTCTCTCCTGAGTCTAAACCTTGGCCCTCAACGTCCCTTCTCTTTTCCACCCCCTAAACTAGAACCACAACATACAAAAGCCCTTTCTGCTCCCAGCTCCAGTCCTGCCCTCGAATCAACCGGCCACTGTTATCACATTCTGCACTTTCAGAAATAGTCACGTTTATAGTTCATAGATATCCAGTCTTGTTCTCTCTCTCTTACTGTCACACAACCACACCAATTTACAATCTACTATATCTTATAAGCTCTTACCTCTCACATTTAGCCTTTGTGTGTGTGTGTGTGTGTGTGTGTGTGTGTGTGTGTGTGTGTGTGTGTGTGCTTGTGTGGACAAACAGAAAGAACTTATCGCTACTGAGATTTGTGTTTTTTGTTGAAGGGTGTTGTGGGTAACAGAGTTTTTCTTGTGTGCTGCAGGGTGATCTACCTGCAGGTGAGCATGAATGAAGGCCTGTCCTACATCACCAGCTCTGTGCACATCACCACCACCGAATGTGTGAGTCCTCCACACAACACTGATCACCCATCAAGTGAAGCGGTTGTAGTTTAGTTGAGTAAATGATAAAAACATCCTGGTACACTTGATGCATTTTGACTGTTTCTCCTTTTTTTCACTGCTTACAGTTGCATACAGCCGAAGTTATTTATTTATCTTTTTATTCATTTTCCTTCTTGTTCTCTAGTTCTTTCTTCCCTCTCTCGCTCCTCCTCCTCTTCCTCCTCTGTGAGGTCTCTGCTCTCTCTCTCCAGTGTGAGTACCATCATGAAGCAGGACAATACTGACTGTCATGAAAGATGGGACAATGTATACATAGTTCATGTTTTCAAACATCTGTGTGTGTATGTGTGCCGCGTGTGTGTGTGTAGTTCGATGGCACCATCCTGCTGATATCCTTGCTGGTTCTGTTCCTGTTGTTGGGTTTGATCTTTATGTGGTGGTTCTGGCCACTCTGCTGCACTGTGGTAAGTGTGTTTTTTTTGTGCCAGCCAAAAATGAATCTGAATTTTATCATTGGGAATTTGAGATTTTCTGGAACTGAACATTACATGCTAATTTTGAGATTGCATTTCACAGAATAATAATAATAGCTTGCTATTTGTCTCACAGCCTGCAGTTGACCGAATCAGAACTTTGTTTTCAACATTTATCAATAATTTAACTCAGTCAAAAGCTGTAGCTGTTATTGTTATTAGTTAGGTACTTACACTTAATGTTTATGTGTGTCTGTGCATATGTGTGTGCACATGCCTCCTGTTGTCTTGATGTTAACTTGATTGTTCTTGGATGTTCTTCTCCAGGTAATCAGAGAACCTCCACCCCCCCCTCCTCCTGAGCCTGTAGGTTCACCCCCATCCACACACACACACACACACACACACACACACACACACACATGCATGCTACCAGTTGTCTCAGTGTTGACAGTGTTGCCCCTACTTCCTCCAGGAGTCTGATGATGAGGATGGGATGCCTAAGAAGAGGTGGCCCACTGTGGACGCCTCCTACTATGGAGGGAGAGGGGTGGGGGGCATCAAGCGCATGGAGGTACACACATACACACTAACGCACACAAACACACCTATTACATGACATTACATTAGCATTTTAGTAGAAAGTGTTACCCAAGCACCCAAATAATTTTGTAGATAACTGCCTCTCACATGCACAGACATTTTCTCTCTGTCTCAGTAGCGTATTGAGTAGAGATTAAATACACACAGTACTCTTATTTCCCTGGCTGCTGATTTTTCCCTTTGACATTTAGATTGTCTTTCTGTTTCTGACCCTCCCACCCCTCCGTAGGTGCGCTGGGGGGAAAAGGGTTCCACAGAGGAGGGGGCCAAGCTGGACAAGCCCAAGAATGCCGTGGTGAAGATGCCAGAGCAGGAGTACGAGCCCTACGAGCCCCGCCCTCGCAAGCCCCCCCGCGGTGCCCCCCAGCAGAGACGATGGTACAGCCCCATCCAGGGGAAGCTGGACGCGCTGTGGGCCCTCTTCAGACGAGGATACGACCAGGTGTCCCTCATGAGACCCCAGCCTGGGGACCAGGTGGGACCAGTACTGCTCATAACTAGTACTGATACTAACTACTACTGATACTTACTAGTACTGATATACTAGCAAGTACGGATACCAACTAGTACTGATACTAACTAGTGCTACTTACTAGTACTGATATACTAGCTAGTACTGATGCTAACTAGTACTGATATACTAGCTAGTACTGAAACTAACTAGTACTGATACTAGCTAGTACGGATATAACTAGTACTGGGTTGACCTCATACTGATGCTGTTTGAATGATACAAATCAAGACTATCATACTAGTCTGATATTAACCATCAGTGTGCTCCGTATTTCTTAGATGAAATTATTAGATTCAATAAATGCCACAATAGAATAAACGCCTTATTAAAATGTGACACAGTTAAATAAATGCCGCCCTCAAAAAAAAAATACAGCAACATTTTATTTTTATGTTCCGTAATTCTATGTATTTTTGGGTTGCTACAAATAGATACGGTACAAAGATGTCACTAAATATCCATTTTGGCTATCAGCGTCTTTATCGGCATCCTCACTAACATTAATTAGAAACATCACTCATCGATCTAACTTTGTACGCTCGAGGCTTATGCTTTGCTGGCTGTTAACATATATAGTTGAGAGCACACTTACTTGCTTACTTACACTTTTATGAGACACCAAAGATGCAGTAATAAATACACTGTTTTGCAGTATCCCTGTGTTATTCCTGCTTACTAATTAAATGAACTACAGTTCAAAAAGTGCTGTGGTGTTTCATCGAAGAAATACGGTAACACTTACTCTCTCTGTTTCTCTCTCTCTCTCACTCCCTCTCTTTATTTCTCCGTTTCTCTTTTTCACTCTCTCTCTTTTTCACACTCTCTGTGTCAGTGAAACATCTGCACTCTCTCTGTCATAAAGACACCAGGTGCCTGTGACTAACATAGAAAACTCTCACAGTGGCCAACGAACAACCACTGATTCAAAAATAGTACACGCACCAACACACACACACATACGGAATCAGTGAATGAACCCAGTGATAGCAGTCTCTATGTGCTCCAGACACAGAGCTTGCATTGTCCTTACACAGTCAGCCCTGTACACTCCCCACCTCCCTGAGAACAGCCCCAAAGCAGGCCTGGCTGTGTGAGTCTCTCTGGGGGAGGACAGTGGACTGTGCGCTTGACCACTCAGCTGGGGCAAAGATTATCAGAGACATTACAGCAGCTGTAAGCTAGAAAATGTATTTTGAAATAGATAGACATGTACTGTTGGTGTGTCTGACTGGGTGTGTGAAGGCGCTCCAAGGTCCAAGTTGGACATCCCATAATGGTAATTAGCCATCAGATCAGGTCACCGTGGTGATACATCGGTTCAGGTCTGAATGGGGTCATTCTCTGATGGTGTGTCCTTACAGATCAGTGTGTTAATGTGTGTGCTTTGTGTCCTTGAAATCTGTTGGTCAAGGGACCATACACAGTAATTTAGGAATTATTTTCCTAAACTCTCCTCTTCCTCTCTTCTCTTTCACTATCCTCTCCTCTCTCCACTCCTCTTCTCCTCCTCTTCTGTCCTCTCCTTTCCTTGTCTCCTCTAGTCTCACCTCCTCGGCTCTTGCCTCCTCTCCTCTTTTCCTCGTCTCTTCTCATCCCCTCTCCTCTCAACCTTATCCATCTCTGTCAAAGAAACAGAACTTTCCGGGGTCTTTGTCAACCTTCGTCTGAGACAGATATTCACAGAGACACTCAACAATGAGCTTCTCCCTTCACGCGCCATTTAGCCCAGAAAATACAGCGCCTCCTCCAACGCGGGATCCAATGAGGGGAAAAATCTACTTTTGTCACCAACGGAGGGGTGGGGATAAGGGAGGGTAATTTGGAAGCTCCGTAATGGGCTGTGATGGTTGTATTTGACATGAAAAGACATTGTTGAGCCTTAAACAATCGGCATTGTGGTAGAGGGAGAGCGCTGCATATCATATTCAAACGCACAGGGAAAGGGGGAGACAGACAAAGTGTGTAATCTATCACACTAAAACAAGCCATGACTAGGAAAAGCACAACACTGAGGCATCTAAAAGCACAGCATCGTGATGAAAAGCACAGCCATGATGATGAGGCGCATGGATGGGACTCAGTCCAATGGTGGATCAGACAGGAGGAGCTCTCTCACATCTCCACACATTATTCTCACTTCACTGAAGACGCAAACCCGTCAGCGGGTTGCCAGTTTATGCCCACAACGTGTGTGTGCCTGTGAGTGTGTGTGCGTATGTGTAGGTGTGCCTGTATGTGTGTAAGTGTAGGTGTGTGTCTGTGTGTGTGCGTGCATGTATGTGTGTGTGTGTCTGTGTATGTGTAGGCGTGTGTATGTGTGAGAGAGAGAGTGTGTCAGCCGCCCTGAGAGAGCATCACACAGACAGATGGGGAGTTGAAAGGCCACAAGCCATATTGTGACAAAAGAGATTCCCTTATTTTGTACCCTTACTTACTGCTTCGTCCAGCCCGAATACACACAGGAGGAGAAGAGGGGAGGGGAGAGGAGAGGAGGGGAAATTATAGGTGAGGATAGGAAGGGAAGGGAAGGAAGGGAGGGGAGGAAAAGTGACTATTTCCTGAGCCAAGTGGACTGCAGATTCCATTAGAAGATCTAAATCTTCTTTGTGTATTCTGTGTGTGTGTGTTTGTTTGGGGGTGGATTGTTTTATTGTCATGTGAGGTGACAGGCAGAGCTGTCAGGTCAAATGTCTGTCTTCCCCTTCTCTCTCTCTCTCTCTCTCTCTCTCTCTCTCTCTCTCTCTCTCTCCCCTTTCTATATCTTCAGCTATCTCTTAATCTTGTGCTGAGACAAGCACTGACAGTGTGTGACAACAGGCTTGTCATTTGATCCTAAATACAGATGAACCATATGAAGATACATGGAGCTTTATAGGATCACTAAAACATAGAAACCATTGATATACAGAAAGAGAGAGAGGGGAGAGAGAGAGAGAGAGAGAGAGAGAGAGAGAGAGAGAGAGAAAATGATAGCCTTGACAGCCACATGGACTGAAAGATCCTGTTCATCACTAACCTTTCACTGACCCACTCACACATCGACATGCATACACTCACTCTCACACACCACACACACACTCCACACACACACATACACATACTTCATCAGTGCTAGGGGACTAGAGGAGAAGTACTCAGTGCTTCAGTTTCTAGGAGCCTCTCACCAGAGTTAGGGTCTCTTCTTCTCTCTGGCCCTTCAATTTATCCATTCCTTGTTCCTCTCCCCTCCATCTACTCCTCCCATCTTCCACCCCCCCCTACATCCATCCTTCTATCCATCCCTCTCCCTCTGTTCACCTTCCTCTCTCACTGTTATTCATTAGGTCACAGTTTTATTTAGGCCATATGCTCTCCCTCATGCACACACACATGTCCACACACACACACACACACACCCACAAACGTACCCCCACACACAAACACACACACACAGACCCTCACATATTCATGAGTTTGGGTTGTGCAAGCGTCCATATGCTGCCTCTGCTTTGGTGCTGCTCTTCTGCTGCTTACAGACTGGCCTTTTCACTGTGCCCCACTATCACACACACACATACACACATACACACACTCGAACACAATGAACGAGAACAATGCCAGCCTTGCCTGGCCCCTCGGAATTGCCCCTGTGTTACTGAAGGCCCTCTGTGTTTAATAAGGTGTTAAATCAGACCACCTAGGGTCAACCCTCCAACCTTTAACTGCAGAGAGAGGGAGGAAGCGATGGAAGGAGGGAGTGAGGAGATCTGGGATATAAAGAGAGACACGCAATATGAAAGAGAGCAAGCATGAGTGGGAAGAGAGAGAGTGAATGAGGGGGCAGACAGACCAGGAAGGAGAGAAGGAGGCAAGCAGCGAAATAGCGAAAGAGAGGGCTGAGCGACAAAGAGAAGTGGCAGTGATCTTAAAGAGAGGAGGAACAGTGGGGACAATTAGAGAAGCGGTCCATTCTTCCTGACTTGTAAATTATGTGAAAAGACAGAAGGCTCAGAAGACCACACTTACAACCAGTGACACATGCACAGACACACAGACACACACTCCACACCCCAGAGAGAAAGATAAATCCCTCTCTGTTTTTAGGAGGCATGATCTAAGAAAGAAGGGAGAGCCAGGAGAGAGGGAAGGCGAGAGGGATGAGGGGCCTCATGTGTGGGTGCTCTGTTCTGGTCTGTAGTCACTGTCCTGCAGGTGGGCACAGAAGACAGTCCGCTCCTGTGTGTGTATGTGTGTGTGTATTGTGTAGCTAACTCTCTGTTTGTTCCACAGGGTCGCTGTATCAGGTTCCATCGTGTCAAAGACGAAGACCCCCCTCCCCCCCACGCCTCTCCCCCTCCCGCCCTCACCTCGCATCTCCCTCCCCCACCTCCCGTGGACCGGCAGCCTCTGATGAGGTCGACCTCACCAGCCCCCCGCTCCGCCCCTCCATCCAGAGCACCTCGCTCCACCCCCCCAGCCCGAGTCCCCCCCGCCGTTGTCCGACCCTCCCCTGGTCCTCCCCCTGCCCGGGCCCCCCCCGGACCCTCGGGCCCCCCACCCTCCCGACCCCCTCCCAGGCTCTGAGGAGGAGGGAAGAAGAGGAGGGGAGGGGGGGTTGCACCTCCTGACCACGTCCCCCATAAAACTATTGTTTACCCCTCTGTCTCTTTCTCTCTCCCCCCCTGCAGCAAGGGGACCATCTACAAGCCAGGGGTCCTCACTGGGGGCTCTGAGCTTTGTTGCTGGGCAGCAAACGTGATATCTGGAGGAATATCAAATTAGCTACTGAGTTCATATGCATGGACCGTTTTGATTGGTTAAGGCTAGAAGAGCCAGGAAATTGTTTATTTGGATAGGACTGTATATAAATGAATCTACCTTCATGACTAATTCTTATTGGAGAAGCTCTGCCACACATAGGAAGTAGAGAATAATGTAATGTCAATGTGGATATACAGTATGCATGAATTGAGTGATGAAAGAAATATACTGATATGTTAAGAGAAAGAACTTCAAGGTTGAACTGTTCTGGGCCCCGTCTTGGTGTGTGTTGGTGTGCGGAGAGTCAGGCTGGGGCAGGGTGGACAGAGGGAAAGGGAAGGAGAAAGAAAGGAGAGAATTAAGGAGCATGAGGTGTCTAATAGTTTTTAGTGAATGACTGTGTTTGGGATTGAAGGCTGTTGCCAGATTGTGTGTTTGGAAGGTTGGCAAGGGTTGAATGTGTGTAAGTACATTTTACATGTTGTGTGTGTGTTTGCGTTGCGAGAATTGCGTACTCCAAGGGTATGTGCTGAGAAGTGTGTGTAGAAAGTAGTAGAGGGCCATCTGTTTCAAGACAGAAGGGGTTGTAAAGGACTTTCCAAATATTCAAACACTTAATTCAACCAAAGAAAGTTATCTATGTAAAGTCTGTTTAAAGTTTCATTTTCTAGGAATATGCTTTGGAAGCACATATCTGATATTAGTATAAGGCTTTGTTTAGACTCAGTGAAGTAGTTTTATAACTGCAGGGCAGTTTTTGTGTATTTATTGAGCTGGTGAAATAAATGTAGTCAGTCAACATGTGGCTGCCTCAGCTCAAATCTACTGTCCTTTACTGGGTTTCTCACTGACATACTGGTGGTGGGAGGTGGAGGTGGAGAGCATCCAACCATCCATTGTAATAGATTCATCCGGTCGATATCTTTAATTTTTTATTGAAATAAATATTGTTTAAGGGCTTGGGACATCACTGGTTTGGCACTGGCATAACATGTAATCTATCAAGTTTGTATTTGTTTATATGAATTATGTATTAACAAACTCAGAGAACAACTGTTCCCTGTTTTTATTAAAGACGGTTTTATTAAAAGTTTTTTGTTATACAGTACGCATTTTACTTGTGTTTTCATTCAGTGTTGGAAGAGACAGAGAGAAGATGAAAAGGAGAGAAAGACAGTAGAGAACAGAAATAAGGACAGAAACAGAAAAGAGAAGAAAAGAGATGGTGAAGAGACTGATGTAGAAAGAAGAGGAATGGATGAGAGATAGTGCACGAGACAGAAGAGAGAGATGGAGACCAATACCTTGTGGAATGTTTATTGACTAAGTGTTTTAGCAGATTAAACTGGATGATGTCATGCTTCCTGTCCCCTGCCACGGTTTCATCAAGCTAATTAAACGGTGGACCAGAGGACATGGGAGAATTGTCCTTCCTTCCAGAAAAAGATCCTGTCAGAGCGAGATTCATAAACTGTTGATTAAAACACGTTTCTCTTCTTTAGCTCTCCCACTAAATCACTGGAGGTCATTTTGTACATGCTACGCTATGCAAAAATAAAACAAATATATATTTTCTTCCTTTACACTTTAAGATACAACGGCATGCACAACTATGTTTATTACACAAAACCTTCATTTGAAAAGATTCCAAATATATGTTTTAAGTTTCCAAATCGAATTGTTTTCGAGGAAGATAACTATCTCATTTTGAAAACCAAACCTTATGGAGCAGAGATGAGTTATATCTGGAATGCTCTGGTACTATATGGAATGTTTTGTTCTAGAGGATCCTACTTAGCACACTCCAGACGTCGGCTCACCACAACTTGCATGGGAATGTTCTAGAAGCAGGCGGTAAAAAAAAGCATGCAGGCTTGGAATGGTGGATTGGTATGATAACAGCTCACTCTCCCGCAGTCACACACTTTAGTTTACTGGGTGCAAAGAGAGAAGAGAGAGGGGGATAGAGATGCCCATCCACCAAATAGAGGGAGAAAGAGGGGGAGGGTAAATAAAGACTGCACAGGGATCTGAGTCAAGCCTGCAGAGGACAGTGAACAGTAGCAGTGTTGTGTTGACTGTGTGTGTGCTGAAAGTAACTGAATAACTTGAATAGCTCTGGTTCAGCTGTACTCCCCTTAACTGAATGTTGTTTTAACACAGATCCAGCTAGGAAACAGTCTAGAGGAATGACTGAGTCTCTGTGTCTCTCCCCGCGAGGCGCACACAAGCTCTCCCCCGCTCTCTCTTTTAATGTCTCCTAATCATTCTAGAAGCAGTTCATGTGACTGAAGTGTACTGTAGCCTGACCTCATGTACAGTTAATAACAGTACTTTTAGAACCATTAAAGAAAATGTATAAAACTTTCAGGAGTCAAATATAGTTTATTAACATATTTCACTACAACTGTTACATTTGCGCTGTAAACCGAACCAAAATCAATCATTTTATTCCTCTTTTCTTTTTCTTTTCTAATGTTGAAGTTCAAATGGTCTTAAGTGACCTCTTGTGGTAAAAATGAGCAACACCAACTTATTTCCTTTTTCACACATTGGCAACAAGAAATCCATCCTTTTCAGCGGGATACATACAGATATTTTCTGAGATATATGCTTCTCTCCACAAACATGAGGAATATTTGATAGATTCCACATGTGTAACTGTGGATCGGGATACCAATCAAAAACTGTTACACTAGGGTATACACACACACTTTCTCATGAATACATGCTCAAACACACACACACACACACACACACACTCAATGTTTGACGCACACATACACGGTCGGTTAAATTACTTGAAAAAGGGGCCAATACAAAAAATTGGAAATTGAGCAAGAGAGCCAACCTACAGTCAGTCAAACACACGCATGCACACACACTTGTTGCGTATGAGTGTTGAGGGGGGTGGGGTGGTGTAAATAGATACACATTCTAAACAGACACTGGTCCCCTGAATGATCTCAGAGAGCCAGGACAAGCTTAAACATTAGCAGAACACTCCCTATGTTACAGCCTCCAATGTCTGCTGCATAGTCCATGCTGATTGGCTGCTATCACCACTCTACTCCAAGACTGGTTGGTTGGCAGCAGCAGCATGTCAAGCCCTCTTCTTGTTCTTCTGCATTTTTTTTCCAGACAACGCCCCCTTCTGGGCACCTCGCACCATGCCCTTAAACTGACCCTGCATCTTGGCTCGCTTCCTACACACACACAGAAACACACACAAACAGTATTGAGGCTAACAGTGTGTGTAGCAGTGTGTGTAACAGTATGTAGTTTAACAGCGTGTAGTGTAACATTGTGTGTAACCATGTGTGGTGTACCAGTGTGTGTTGTAACTGTTTGTGTAGCAGTGTGTGGTGTGACGGTGTGTGTAATTGTGTGTGGTGTACTGTAACTGTGTGTATACCTGCGGTTGAGCTGGGCCTTCTTCAGGGGGATGTAGGCATACGGGTCAACCTTGCCCTTCTTCTTCACATCTCCCTTTCCTTTCTGGAGAGGGAACACACACACATACATACTCAGACACATGGGGGGGATTTAAAAGAAATGTGTACTGTAGTTTGCGTGTGTATGTTTGAGGGTGTGTGTGTTTCTCTGTGTGAGTTTGTGTCTCTGTATGAATGTGTCTCTGTGTAAGAGTGTGTGTGAGTGTGTCTGTGTAAAGAGTGTGTCTGAGTGCATCTTTGTGTAAGGGTGTCCCCCCTCACCTTGGACCTGTAGTCTCCACCTGTGTCTCTGCTGCCCCCCAGAGGTCTGTGTATGCCAGAGCCACCAGCTGGAGAGGAAGAGTACAAAACATTACAGAATGCACGCGCGCACGCGCACACACACACACACTTACAAACACACACACATAGCCTGTGCCAGAAGTTGGGTTCTGATCCTACCTTTGTATTTGAGCTGAGGCTCTATGTCCATGTCATCATCAAAGCTGCCATCTTGGATTTTCCTCTTCTGGGTCTTCTTCTGCGGGTGATAGAAGAGCAGAGGAGAGTTCAGAACCAGAGTCAACCCAGCCCTTGTGTATTGGCTCTAGTCCTAACAGACAGGACCATGGTCCAGAGGTACTAGTTCTTAGCCTGGCTCTACCCTCCTGCATACTTCCGCTCAATTTTCATTTTGCTTCTGTACTAGGTCTGGGATTTCGGTATATTACTCGGTTTTTGCAAACCAAATTTTTGGTGGTCCAATCAGCGAACAGAGGGAGTGGCTGAGAACGATGACGTTGATGTCGTGCGCTAGTTTGAGTTGTAGTTCAGAAATGGCGGCGGAGAAAGATGCGAGCGAAGCCATTCGATCCGTTGTGGAAACGCTGCCGAATATCCAGAAGTTTAAGAACAATCTTTGCTGAGTTCTGTTGGTGACCATGCTGTTGTGGCCCAAAAGTTAGATTTTCCAGCTCGCTCCGTTAGTGGTGAAGGAGTTGGCTAGGGTTTGGTTATGGCAGATCAGAGTGGCTCTGGGCAGATCCAATAGTTTTAAACTTCAACAGAGTACCCGCCTTCAAGGAAGTTAACGCTTGTCAATGGAGCAATCCCAGACCCTCTGTACAAATGAAATGTACAAGGGTCTGGTTAGGACCAGGCTAACTAGTTCTAGTCTTAACAGGTGTATTAGTTCTAGTCCTAGCAGACAGGACCGTGATCCAGAGGAACTCACTGCCTTGACTCCAGCCTCCTCCAGGATGTCCTTCATCTCTCCCTCCTTATCTGTGGAGCAGAGAAACAGCTCAGTTAGAACCACCCCAGAGAAAAGTGAAAACCGGAGCTCTTCCCTCTTCACAGCCCGCCCTAACCACCCGCTCTCTACCCCTTCCTCCTTACCTTTGTTGACTTCTCCATCCTCATCCTCTCTGATGATCAGTCGTCCATCAGACGTCACCTTGAAGCCGTGGTTCTTCTTGGCGCTCTTCTTCAGATCAGGATTGGTGGCTGGAGGAGACCAACAACAACAACCACCATGTCAGCAACACCAACCATGTTGTCAACAGGCCGCAAAACTATTTATAAATCCTGCCATGCCGAAATGGTGGAACAAAATAACTGGGACAGTTAAATCAATGACAGTAAAAACGACATTACCCAGCACTCTTTGGGACACCTTGGGATCCAGGAAGTTGAGTGGTTCATCTCCCTGCCCCTCCTTCAGCCAGGCACGGCCCTTCTGCTTGCCAGCCTTCCGTTGAGTCTTATTGGCCTTTCCTTCATCGTCCGATGGCTCACTGTCTGACTCTGCTAGGATTTCTTCAATACTGGGAGGGAGAGAGAGACCGAGTGACGAGAAATACATCAGTGCTACTTTTGGAGGTTAGGACAGGACTGGTCAGTATGTGTATGCATGCATGCATGCATGCGTGTGTGTGTGTGTATATATTTATGTTCGTGCGTATATAGCCAGGTACGGGTCTGTACCTCTCCCCCTTGGCTGTAGGCATGTCGTCCTCACTCTCTGAGCCGTCCTGGTCCTCAGCCTGCTGGCGTCTCTTGGAGCGGGCCTCCTCCTTCCTGATGTTCACCAAAACCTTGTGATGCTCCACAGGAAGCATGCTCTTCACCAGCTCAAACCTGGAGGGGGGGGAGGGGGAGATTACACACACTGAAACACCACACAGCAGAGGACACACACTTAAGCAGAATGCAGCAGGAAGTTTTACCCAAACTTCCTGATGAGCTTTGTGAAGATGTTCTTCAGCTTGGTCCTGAAATGTCTCCTCACATCATCCTGGATGCTCCCAATTCCCTCCATCTGTTAGAGTGAGGTAGAGAGGGGGGCGAGAGAGATTAAGAGAGGGAGGAGGCAGGGGCAGAGTGAGAGGGAGACAAATGTAATACCATCTTTGTGTGTGTGTGTGTGTGTGTGTCCTACCATTGCGGTGGCGTGTGAGGCCAGGGTCTTTGGGTCCATGATAAAGAGGATGACCTTGATGAAGCTGAGGGAAGCCTTGACGATCTCCCTGGTACGAGACCTGAGCAGCATACACACGTTGTGCAACAACTCCTCCATGGTGGACATGTCTATGGAGTCTGGATGCACACGCGCGTATACACACGCAGTCGTGAGACACACACATATACTTAAACAGAACTCTTTTGAGCTTTCCTCTTTCCAGCTAACAAGGTAAGCTGAAACCCAAACACAGGTGCACTGACCTTTGAACTGAAACAGCAGCCTGGTGAGGGCCAGGACAGTGCAGGTGATCATGGTGACAGAACCTGTCAAACCAACATACACCAGGAGCAGGTACTGCTGGAGAGCCTCTGAGAGGGGGGAGGGAGGTGGGGAGAGAAGTAGTGAGGGGAGTGGGATAGAGAGAGGGGGATAGAGAGAGAGTAGGGAGATGATGGGGATTGAGAAAGACAGAAAGAGAGAGTAGGGGGGAATGGAGAGGAGGGGGAAAAGAGAGGACAACGAGAGAAAATAAGCTTTATTGGAAAAGCACTATTTTAGAAGCACTATTAGAAAACATGGATGACTATGGCTTGCACGTGTGTTTATGCTGCAGTGTGTTACCTTTAGCATTGCCATGGAAACGCATGAAGGCATTTCCTATCTCTACCAGTAGACCATAGGCGTTCTTACGTGCTCCGACAGACACCTCCTTAGTGCAGATAATCACCTGACACACACACACACACACACAGTCTAAGTAAAGACACAGTCTTAGTAAAGACAGATGTTTGCGTGCGTGTGAGAGAGTGTACCTCAGGTATCAGGGCGGTGATGAAGTCTGTGTGCTCCTCACTTAGTTGTTTCACTATGTGGATCAGACACTTCAGTCTGGGCTGAAAGAGGGAGGGAGGCAGAGAGAGAGGAAAGAGGGGTAAAGTGAGAGAGATAGTTAAATAACCTACACCTGCTAGGTCTGCATCTCTCCAACCCTCTCACACCACATAAACAATCTCACACACGTAACAATATTCACACATGCATTTAGCACATTTCTCTCTCTCCAGCACACACACACAAACAGGCTTTCTAACAAACACATGCATACACATCTCTTTTTCCCACTATAATGCACGCACACACACAGCTCGTACCCTCTTGGCAGGTGAGGAGGCATTCTTCAGGGTCTCCAGCAGAACGTGTTTGAGTGTCTCCAGGTGAGACAGGACAAAGGCCTTGCACTCGTCTCTCTCTCCTCCACACATCTCCTCCAGCACTCGGTACGCCTTCTTCTGCATGCTGGCCACCTTGCTCTGAACACACACAGGCCGATTACATACTATGTGCGAGTCCATGTGTATGTGTGTGTACATGGATTTGTGTACGAGTGTGTGCATGTATGGATATGAGTCTGTGTGTAGGTATGTGAGTGTGTAGGTGTGTATGGATGCGAGAGTGTACCTCCAGGTGGGGCTTGATCAGCTCAAAGGTGTTGCTCATGGTCACCTGGTCCACCTGGGGTGCCATGGCAACCATAAGATCCATCACTGACAGCCTGAAAGGAGACATTTGGAGAAGAGGAAGGGAGAGGAGAGAAAAAAGGCAAAGGAGGGAGACGAAGAGGAAGAGAAAAGGAGGAGAAAAGGTGAGTCTCAGTCACATTGATAAAGTTGTTTGCAAAATTGTTGTTGTTGCATCATCTGTCTGGAGGGTCCTACCCAGTAGCGGCCGGGACTTTGCAGAGGCCTCCCCACAAAGTCGGAGCTCGAGGCCCCGCCAAAATCGAGGCCCCCACTCAAAATGCATCTCCATCTATTATCTTATAAATTGCCGTCTACCTTTAAATATAGCCTCCAATATATCACCAATGTGAATTGGTGATATATTGGAGGCTTCTCACCAATGTGAGAGAAATAAAAAATAACAAAAGCACAACAGCAGCAACATTTGTGTGACTGAATTTAAGCGTGCACATGAGCCACCGTTGTAGACTCTCCTACGTCTCTAATGCACATGCATCATTGTGTTGTTATCAGCGCCGCCCAGTGGCGTATATCATTAATTGTAATAACTGAAGTCAACATCTAGGTAGCCTACATTTGCAATCAAGGGGTGTCATTTATTTACATTGTTCTTCATATGAAACTAATGAACTATTATTAATAACTATATTTACTTAAGAGTATCGAAATGCAAATGTAGTCCAGTGTTCTTCCACTCCTTTTGTTTGCAGTGATCCGGTGATCTTCTGGCTATGATACACGTAGCCTACTCTCTAGCTAGCTACAGTAAAAGTGTTGCTTACGTTAGATACTAGACCTACAGTCTAGCTCTAACTGCATTTAGAATCTAACAAGCTATATCTTATTTTATTTTTTTTACTTAAGCTGGCTATATAAAATACTACTTATAACAATTGATATGTGGTGGTTGAAATATGAAAAAATGCAGGATTTCATCAATTTACCAGCTAGCGTTAACTTGCTTCGGACCCCTTAATCTGCAATTCATTGTTGCTAGCTCTACTAACTAGGCTAATAAGAGAAGACTTACTTTGTATGCTAACGAACATGAATAACTAGAACTAATTTGACAGACTATAAACCAACTGACTTCTGGTTATGATACACATGCTCTCTAGCTAGCTTCGGTAAAAGTGTTGCTTACGTTAGATAGACCTACAGTCTAGCTCTAACTGCATTTAGAATCTAACAAGCTATCATCTTATGATAAACTTTATCTAAAGCTAGCTATATGAAATACTACTAATAACAATTGATATGTGGGGGTAGAAAGATGAAAAAATGCTGGATTTTCATCAATATACCAGCTAACTTGCTTCGGAGACACTGAAAATGAATGGGGTTGAACGGTGGAAAATACAATGTTTGGAACTATAGGTCGCGTGAGACACGCTTTACTTCCGCATTCCTCGATAACAATGGAAGTCTATGGAAGTGTCTCAACTCTTTTTCTATGGCTCTGCCACTAGCAGGGCTTTTTTTTTTAAATAGGCCTAGACTTTTTTTGCTATGCAGGGTCCTACCTTATAAACTCTGTGCTGTCTGGGTGGCTGAGCTTCTCTGTGGCTTTCTGGAGGAACGCACACACCATCTGTGGACAGGAGAGAGAGATCACACACCACACAGGGTCTCACACAGACCACAGGGTCTCACACAGACCACAGGGTCTCACACAGACCACAGGGTCTCATACACAGCACATTACTGATGCACTTATTAATGCAAGTGTGTTGGTCTGTCTGTATTGGTTGTGCGTGTGTGTTTATAACCGTAATTTTCGGAAATGAATCCGCTGTTTATAACCCGATTTGAAAATGTTCTTGTGGTGGTGCGGTTTATATTTCGAAAACTTTTTTAGTGAATGCTATTTAACCCGTTAAAAAGTAGCATCGCACAGCGTAACGTCGCATATGCGTAGCTGGTGAAGCCACCTCCCTGAAATTTGTTTTTGCAGGTTGGGATGTCTGCTAGCATGGTTGTAGCTACGAGTATTATGCTAGCTAACTTAGCGCAGAAGCTAACTAAAGATAGCTAGCTACCGTTTCGGAAACATTACTTACACTTTGGGGGCCGTCGGAAATATTTGGAACTCACGCGTCTCAAAGTATATATTAGTTAATTCCCGGGCAATAGAAAACATATATTACGCACTTACTTACTTTCGTTTTCGAAGTGTGTTATACAACGGCATGCTGCACTGCCTATACTCTTGCATTGCTTGGTATCATTGTTCCCGTATCAAGTGCGTCATATATTCCAGTGCGGTTTATATCAGATTTACAAAAACAAAGCTCCCATTCTGGTGGGGTGCGGTTCATAGAAAATGCAGCATATTTTCCGAAAAATACTGTATGTAAGTGTGTGTACATATGCATGTATGTGTGTGTGAGTATGTTTGTGTGTGAGTGTGTACAGTGCATTCGGAAAGTATTCACAGTGCTTCACTTTTTCGACGTGTAATGTTACAGCCTTATTCCAAAATTGACTGTTTTCACTGATCCTGTTTCCACTGATCATCCTTGCGATGTTTCTACAACTTGGAGTCCACCTGTGGTAAATTCTGTTCATTGGACATGATTTGGAAAGGCACACACCTGTCTAAGGTCCCACAGTTGAATGTCAGGTGGCTGAGCGGTTAGAGAATCGGGCTAGTAATCAGAAGGTTGCTGGTTCGATTCCCCGGCCGTAACAAATGATGGTGTGTCCTTGGGCAAGGCACTTCACCCTACTTGCCTCGGGGGAATGTCTCCCGTCTGCTAAATGACAAAATGTAAATGTCAGAGCACAAATCAAGCCATGAAGTCCAATGAGTTTTCTGTAGACCTCTGAGACAGTATTGTATCGAGGCACAGATCTGGGGAAGGGTACAGAAACGTGTCTGCAGCATTGAAGGTCCCAATGAGCACAGTGGCCTCCATCATCCATAAATAGAAGAAGCTTGGAACCACCAGGACTCTTCCTAGACTTGGCCGCCCAGCCAAACTGAGCCATCAGGGGAGGAGGGTCTTAGGGAGGTGACCAGGTTGATGATCACTCTGACAGAGCTCCAGCGTTGCTCTGTGAAGAAAGGAGCACCTTCCAGAAGGACAACCATCTCCACAGTACTCCAACCATCAGGCCTGTATGGTAGAGTGGCCAGACGGAAGCCACTCCTCAGTAAAAAGGCACATGACTGCCTGCCGGAAGTTTGCCAAAAGGCACTCGAAGGACTCTCAGACCACGAGAAACAATATTCTCTTGTCTGATGAAACAAAGATTGAACTCTTTGGCCTGAATCCCAAGAGTCATGTCTGGAGGAAACCAGGCACCGCTAATCACCTGGCCATTACCATCTCTACAGTGAATCGTGGTGGCAGCATCATGCTGTGGGGATGTTTTTCAGCTGCAGGAACTGGGAGACCGAGGGAAACATGAATGCAGCAATGTACAGACATCCTTGAAATGAAAACCTGCTCCAGAGTGCTAATGTTCATTTTCCAATAGGACAATGACCATAAGCACACAACCAAGATAACAAAGGAGTGGCTTTGGGACTATGAATGTCCTTGAGTGGCCCAGCCAGAGCCCAGACTTGAACCCGAGAGAGATCTGAAAATGGCTATGCACCGACGCTCCCCATCCAACCTGATGGAGCTTGAGAGGTCCTGCAAAGAAGAATGGGAGAAACTGGCCAAAAATAGGTGTGCCAAGCTTGTAGCATGAGGCTGTAATTGCTGCCAAAGGTGCTTCAACAAAGTATTGAGCAAAGGCTGTGAATACTTATGTACATGTAGATTTTCGTTCTTAATTTGTGCAAATCTATTAAATATGAAACAAACTTTTTGCACTTTATCATTATGGGGTAGTGTATAAAATTGAGGAAAACAAATTAATTGAATCAATTTTGGAACTAGAGAGGGTACAATTTCTGGGGAAATTGTTCGGTGTGCTCCTGTATTTTTGTACGCCCTTCGACTGGTTAGCTCCTTCGATTCCCACACAGCAGGAGTTTAGTAGTTACAATTTACCGGGGCTAGGTCTGAATCTAGGAGCAAAACTGAGCACAGCTGCCAGCTGTAGGTATATGCAGGTAGCAATGCTAGTGCTAAATAAGTATTTAATTGGTCGGCTCCATGACGCGGGGTAAGTAGGGCTCGTGAGACTGCTCACCAAATAACGAAGGGGAACCAAGTAGCCTCAACATTCCTAGACTTTTAGCTACGGTACTAATGCTGAGGGCTCGCTGATATCGCTGTCTGTCTTACTAGAACGTTGTACCTATGCGTCGTTGCTAACTAAGATGACGTTGTGAAGTTAGGCTAGCACTGAGTTCCATTGTGCCACACAAGGCACTTTTTGCCACAAAAACTTAATTCAAGCCTAAACTCAATCGGGACCAAGACAAAATTTACACCGACGTTGTCTATGTAGTGCAAATATTCAAAAATAAAATTGTGGTGGGAAAATAATAAATACATATGACAGAGAACAATGGTTGTGCTCGCCGAAGGCTTGAGCACACCCAATGAGGCTGTAACATAAAAATGTGGAAAAAGATTAAGCGCTGTGAATACTTTCCTGATGCACTGTATGTATGCGCGTGTCTGTATGTATGGTTGTGTGTGTACATGTGGCTCTATATGGGTGGTTGTGTGAGTATGTTTGTGTGTGTATGCGTATGCATACCTCCGTGTCAGTGATGGTCAGGTAGACTTTGATGGTGTCCAGGACAGCCATCCTGTGTGAGGTGATCTCCCCCTGACCTGGCTGCTGGCTGTACACGTTGAACAGGATTGGCAGGAAGTTCTTAGAGAAGCGCCTTACCTCTGCCTTCTCTTCCTCTGCAGTGACGACACAGACACAGTTACACACGTACACTTACACGCACAGACACACATATATAGACACACACGTACACGTGCAGACACTGTAGGCTTTACTTCTGCCTGTGTATTTGTGTTTGTTTTATGTGTAGGCCTACCTGTGTTGCAGCTCTTGGTGATGATGGTTCGCAGGGCTTGGCAGATGGTTAGCCGGAGGTCTGGACGCTCGTTGATAGCATTGCCTAGTGCCCGCGCGATTCCCTTGAAGGAAGCCACCAGGTCAAGCGGACCCACACAGAAGCCAGGAAGCATGGTCCAGATCTGGGGGCAGAGGGATTGAGCATTTACACCACCACCATGGTACATCTGTGTGTGTGGGAAGGGAGGGCTACAAAACCATGTGTAGTACAGTTAGTCAAATGCCTAAACAGGCAGTAGGCACATAGTAAACACGTCGTAAGCAGGTAGTGAACAGGTAGACGGGTAGCAAGAATGGTAGCCCCCGATGTAAACAGGTATTAAGGTAGGTAGCCCCCAGTGTAAACAAGTATTAAGGTAGGTAGCCCCCAGTGTAAACAGGTTGTATGCAGGCAGTAAGCAGCCAGTAAGGTTGGTACCTGCAGCTGCAGTGTCTGGTAGACTTTAGCCTCAAGCTTCTGTCCTGCCTGCTCCAACTGCAGCGCTGCAACACATAGGACAAGGTCAGAAAACGCACACACACTCATGCTCTCAAACACACACTGTCACGCATTCTCTCACACACCTTTCTGCCGGAGCGTTGCTGCGAGAGGCAGGAAGTAGGAAGTGTAAAAGGCCAGGTGTGTGTTCTTGACATGGTCTCGTATGACAGGCACCAGCCAGCTACGAGGGAACTCCAGATCATCCCTGGAAACCACAATCCAGTTAGCAACCACACTGTCCCCTTAGTAACAACCCTTTCACTGTGTGTCTGCGTGATGTGTAAGAAAGATAATAACTTTTTTTAAAGAGTATGTGTAATAGATTAGATGTCGTACTGGTTACAGAGGCCTCAATACCGGACTTGATGTAACCTAATGTCAGTGTGTTGTCAGAGGTTACCGGTGTTGCGAGGGGTGACAGGGCATACTCACTCGTTGCCGGTGATGTTTAGGGGCACGGCCCCCAGAACCAGCTCTGGGCCCATGCTCTCCACAGCGCCCCCTATGGCCAGGTCCAGCTCCCCGCTGTAGGGAAACCTGGGGGTGGAGCGCAGGTCTGCCAGGGACTGCAGGGACTGGGGAACACACATGTAAGGAAATTGTAAGACCAGAGACGCTTGTGTTTGTCCCCGGCTGTGAAACAATTCGATTAGATGGTAGGGAGATTGACTCGTTAATATCTGACTCCAATTTAGAAATGTGCAAGTACGTTACCTGTAACCTCGAGCGCTAAACAATTAATGACATGAAACTCTGATAAGCATAAACATGCTTAATATCGGCCGATAATCGGTCTACCCCTAATTTTAACATTACAGCCCCTTTTGTGCAAATCAACGACTGTCCCAGACGAGTGTCTGAGTGACCCACACACACACGTGTGAGTATGTGCTACCTTGGTCATGATAAAGTGTGTGTGTGTGTGTTACCTTGGTCATGATAAAGTGTGTGGGTGTTACCTTGGTCATGATGGGGTGAGCTTGTTTCCCTGCAGCTCTGTAGAAGCAGCCTAGAATCTGCAGCACGAACAGCCAGGAGGAGTGGAACCTGTAGGACAGACCCTCCTCCACGATGCTAGCGCACACACACACACACACACACACACACACACACACAGTCAGTCTCTTCCCATTGGAAGCGATGATATGGTTCCATTCCGTTACTGTGGTAACCTACCTGAACATCTTGCAGACGTGGAGGGCGTTCCCTGAGGTGGTTGAGGGATTAATGGGACCAATCTCCTCCATGTGAGGGGCCACACACTCCATCAGCAGGGTCTACACACACACACACAGGTTACTGGTACACATTCGTTTTGAATACCATTAGCAAGAGTGTGTGTGTGCATGCCTACCTTAAGCATGCTGGCGGCAGCCGCCACCACCTGTGTGTGTGGGGAGATCAGGCAGCTCATGGCGGCGGAGCAGAGGCGGGGCAAGTGGGCCAGGCTGAGCGCGCTCTGTAGCACCCCCAGATGGACGTGGGCCTTCTCCATCACTGCCAGCCACGCCAGCAGCGGCTGCAAGTCCCCCTCGCTGGGCAGGTAGTCATACAGGGCCTGGGGCAGGACGGAACACACACACACGCTTGTTTGTTTAGCCTAATGAGGCCTGACCATTCACTTCCATTCAAAAGTGTGTTTTATCTACTCCTTCAGCCCATGAAAAAAGGCATTTGACCTTACAGAGGCCAGTAAAAGGGCCCCACACAGTCAAGTTTTTCACTAAGTTTCACTGCACTTGTGAGGGCATTACCCCCCCCCAAAAGGATAGTTAAACATGACAAAACACACAGAAAATAAATTAAGAGATCCAAGTCTTTAGAATCACGTTTTGAGCTTTCCATACATGGCATTGTTTTCTTAAGACGTAAGAATACATGTTACAGTTTGTGTGCATGCGTCTCACCGTGATGATCTGTGCGTTAAGCTCAGCAGACAGTGTGGCAGGGTTGGGCTTGTTGCTGAACAGCTTGTGGAAGGCTTGCATGGCACATGCAGTCACCAACTAGACAGAGGAAAACACAAGCACCATATTAGACAGTGTGTGTGTGCGCGATTGTTTGCATTTGTGTGTGGTAGCCAGTGTGTGCGTGTGTATTACCTAAGATTGTTGGAGTGCAGGTCGTTCCTTGTGTGGGTGTGTTTGTGTGTACTGTAATATAATTGTATGCTGTATGTAAAATGTATGTGTTTTTAGTATGATTATATTTTTAAGGGTACTGTGATTGATAAGAAACATCCTGCCAAACTTGCAGCTTGCAGGAAAGGGATAGGTCAAGAGGTGGTTAAGGATGTTAGTCCAGATGGCTAATTTGAGGGTGCTGACCATCTTGCAGGGCAGTACACCCTTAGGGATGGGCATTGTGAAAGAAATGTTGGGCTTATGTACAATGAATGTATTTTGATAGTTGTTTATAAGTAGTTTACAGTTGGTAGAAGGGATTTGGGTCAAGCTTGATACAGTGAATGTTGATTCAACTCCAATTGGCAGAGATGCCACCTGCAGTTTTATGACACCTAACTAGGAGACGTGAAGTCTAGAGACTTGAAGTCTGAGTGACTTGAAGAGTTCTTATCATCTAGGGAGTAGAGCCCGACCGATATATCGGCGGGCCGATATTGGGCATTTTCCGAACTATCGGTATCGGCATTTATAATGGCCGATAAATGAATATGAATGTTTTTTTGTTTTTTTTTAAGGACTTTAAAGTTTCATATCTTAACTTTGTATTTTTATACATTTTATTTATCAGAAACTGCATTAACATATTATTTTAGTGAGGAAATAATAACAGGAGTCAGATGGCTGATCAGTTAGGGAATCGGGCTATTATTCATAAGGTTGCTGGTTAGATTCCTGGCCATGTCAAATGACATTGTGTCCTTGGGAAGGCACTTAACCCTATTTGCCTCGGTGAATGTCCCTGTACTTAGTCGCTCTGAATAAGAACTTCTGCTAAAAGTGACTAAATGTAAACTACAAATAACTACTGTTAGGGAAATTGCGCGTTTCTGGATTTTTTAAATATTTCTTTATATCGGCCGATATCGGAATAACTGATTTTTAAATCACCAAATATTTGTATCCGTATCGGCCTTAAATATCCTTTATCGGTCGGGCTCTACTAGGGAGGAAGAAGCAGTTGGGAGGAAGAAGCAGTTGGTCTGAAGACAATGTGGATTTTTTTGTGTGTGTATTGTTCTAAGGAGTTAACCAATAACAGAAGAGATTTGGTATCGCTGCATGTCCGTAGGATGGATCAATGACTTTTGAGAACTGTCGTATCTATAAAATGTCTGTTGAAGAATGTTCTTGGGGGTTCAGGGCCATCAGCTGGGAAGTGCTGGTGGGCTGGATTCTCCAGGTTCCATTCTAGAATGCTATATGGAGCTTTATGGAATTGTCTGTGTTATTGTTTTATGTTTGTGTGTCGATGATGTTATGTTGTTGTTGTTATGTTATGTTATGTTTACGTCATACGTCAAATAAACATTAACTCTGTACTTCACCCAGCTTAACGATTGATTCTCTCAAAAACTTCCAAGACAGCATTTTCTAAGGTCTTGTGATTTAAGGACGTTTGGCCTTAAGGAAGAGTAGTTTTGACTTAAGGAGGAAGCTTGGAGTCACAAGACTGGGGGGGATCGATAGATTCAACAAGTGATCATTTGTGTTTAAGGAATGTGCTGATGAGGGAAAGGAGCAAGAGGCATTGCATGAGTGGTTCCTGATCAGAAATCCATTGTGGATGGACCAATGACTTTTGAGAACTGTGTGCGATAAAATGGTCTGTTGAAGGATGTTCTTCAGAGTCCAGTGGGGTCTCATGTATAAAACATTGCACAGCTTTCATACCAGAAGATGGCGTACGGCCAAAACTTGAAAAGTACCTACGCACAGAAATATTCACATGCATAAAATCGGTCGTACGCCAGGTCCTGCGCACCTTTTTTTTATAAACCCAATCAACGTGAGATTGACCGCACGTGAACGAGCCACTGACACCGCCTTGCCTCCTTCCATAACTGAATATGCAGATGGACTATAAATGCGCTCCTGAGGTCAATTCTTTGTCTGAATTAAAATGGCTAAACACGCGAAAAAGAAAAATGTCACAGACTGTGAGATTGAAGTTCTAACAACAGAAGTGGAGGCGAGAAAATGTGCATGGCAGCTATAGGGTTAGTGATTTCCTGAGTGATTTTGTCATTCGTTTGACACCCTCAAGTTTAACAGAAGTTATTAAGTGGTGGCGGATTAAACAGTATATAGCATTTCCCATTTGGGTTTTGGCAATTTAATGTGATCATCCACATTAATGATCAAACTTTTATGTTTTTTGAATAGTTAACGTCATAGACGTATGACAGTAACTGTAGTGGAAACTTTTTTTTGATATGTTTGGTGAGTTTCGGCACTTTTCAGTTAGAATTCTCAACTTTACAGAGCCAGACAAGACTTTGCGGACGGTCCACACATTCTCACGTCTGCTCAAAGGTTTCTGTGACGGCCCGCACATTCTCACGTCTAGTTAATTTTTATACGTCACACCGTGTGCGTAAAAACCAGCGTACGCAAGCTTTTCGTGCGTACGCAACACTTATACATGAGGCCCCAGTGCCGTCAGCTGAGTAGTGCTGGTGTCTACTGGATTCTCCGGTTCCAATCTAGAATGCTAGATGGAGTTGTATGGCATTGTCTTGTGTTATGTTGGATGGAGCGTTATGGAAATCAGAACTTGTGAGACGGTGTTTGGGCGTGCACTACTTCTGATCCCATCTGATTCATGGCCAGGTGGTTTTGCGTTTGTCTGATGTTTGTGTGTCGAAGATTGTGTCATGCTGGTGTAGTGGTTGTGTTTCTGCAGTTCAATAAACTTGACTTTTTAATTCACACAATTCAGTTTAACCATCAATCGAGTCTCCCTACAAATGTCTATAGCAGTACCTAATGCTGTGTTTGCGTGTGTGTCTCACCACATGGCTGAGGGTCATGACCCGTAACAGGGTCTCACAGCAGGACTTGACAGCACCCAGAGGAAATGTCACCAAGAGCTCCTTCATCAGGCCCAGGATGTGCAGCGTGGTGGTGTCTTCTGCACTGCCTGAACAGAAACACACACATAAACACATGCAGCCTGGTGTCCTCTGCACTGCCTGAACAGAAACACACACATAAACACATGCAGCCTGGTGTCCTCTGCACTGCCTGAACAGAAACACACAAATTAAACAAGAATCCGTATTCTACAGTCAGGGGGAAAGGCTATGGTAATGCCTTCACAGTGAGTGACTGACTGAAGATGAAGACGTTAACTGAAAAGTGTTGTCCGTACCTCCTGCCTGCTCCATCTCTTTGATGCAGAACTTGGCGGTTACCGAGGCAGCAGGGTGATGGGGCGGGGCATTATCGGTAAACAGGAAGTCACTGCCTCGGAGGATGGAACATACGCCATGCTGAGCTGCTTTACGCACCTGAGGGACAGGAAACACAATTATGTATACCCTGGGGAGGGGAGCTCTTTCCCTAAGCCAAGTTGACTGCAGATTCCATGAGGATAGGGAGTCAGGTGGCTGAGTGGTGAGGGAATCGGGCTAGTAATCCGAAGGTTTCCAGTTCGATTCCCGGTCATGCCAACTGACGCTGTGTCCTTGGGCAAGACACTTCACCCTACTTGCCTCGGGGGAATGACCCTGTACTTACTGTAAGTCGCTCTGGATAAGAGCGTCTGCTAAATGACTAAATGTAAATGTAAATCTAAACCAGACCTTGGGCTTGCTGTGGACGGTGAAGACAAGCAGGCCTTGGTAGATCTGCAGGGTGGAGGGGTAGGACCACATTGACACGTCCTGCTTCTTTAAGAGGGTAGCCAGGCATGACAGGATCTGGAGACACAGTTTAATTTGAGAAAACATCACTTTCACAAAAAACACTTGGTCCATTGCTCACTCACCCCCTTCCCTCTCCCCCTCTTCCTCCCCCACCTACCCTCACTCCCCCATCCAACCTAGGGTTGGGTATGGTTTCAATTTGATTGATTCCGGTTTTCAAATCCTGTTCTTGATTCCGATTCTCGATTTTTTGGAGAGAACAATATAAGAATATAGAGTTCTGTTTTATATTTTCCATTTCGTCGGGCGATCATTTAATGGAGAAGCAGTAAGCTAGAAACATTTTGGCTTAAAAGGTCCCATGGCATGAACATTTCACTTTATGAGGTTTAACATTAACATGAGTTCCCCTAACCTGCCTATGGTCCCCCAGTGGCTAGAAATTGCGATGGGTGTAAACCAAGCCCTTGGTATCCTGCTCCGCTTTTGAAAAAAAAATGAAAGCTCAGATGGGCCGATCTGGAATCTTCCCCTTATGTCGGCAATAAGGGGAAAGGTTACCTCCCCTTTTTCTGCTTTGCCCGTCCAGAGAATTTGGCCCGCCCATGAGAAAATGAGCTAGCGATATTGTTTTTTCCTCGAGAGATATCATGGCTTGCAAACAACCGAAGCATGGCAGTTGTTCAGTGTTTGGATGTACAAATGAACACCAAATTATTATTTTTTGTTCCTTCATCCAAGCCTCTGAAGAACCAGTGTGTTAATTTTCTTTTCTTTGGAATGCGCCGCCGACACAACTTCCCAAACCAGGGCGATCAGATGAGAAAGGGCAAATTTGAGGCATCTCACAGCAATGTGTCTACGAGCCACTGCGATACATCCACTGTAAACATTAGTGCATGGCATGGTACCGTGGTTGCAAGCTGGCCTTGACCACCCCCACCATCCACCTTGCCCTGCCTCTCTCCTCCTCATTAGCATTTAAAGCTAAAGACGCAGAAATGGCACGTCCTAAGGAATTCATCATCGTGGGACTGCTCGTAGTGGCTGTAATTCTGAATTTGGGGAAAGAAACTTCAGATACAGTAGTAGTAGGGGACCACTAAGGCCTATATAAAAGCATCCAAAATGTTCATGCCATGGCACCTTTAAGCCTGTTTGAGCTGTCAAGTCAACCCATCAGCCTGTACAAATGTGAAAGGCTCAACAGGGGGAGCTCCAGCGATAGTGCGGAAGAAAACTTGCAAATTTCATCTACGGAAAAATTGCACCAAGGGATTGTAATACCCTTCATAATAAAGTTAGGAACTGAATCGAAATGCGCGTGTCTTCCAGTTCTTGGAAATTTGGAACTGGTTCTAAAATGGAACCGGTTCTCAATACCCAACCCTTATCCAACCTCCCTCCCTCACCTACCCTAGCCCCACCCACCAACCCTCACTCCCCCACCCACACTCTCTCTCACCCATCGGAGGGCCAGGGGAGACTCTGTGCTGGCCTGTGCAGACAGGACGTCCATCAGGGCCTTGGATGTGTCTGAAAACTTGGAAATGAGCACAGGGGTAGGAACCCTGATGGACACACACAGAGACAAGTCAACACCTGAAAACACACACACACACACACACACTACAGCCAACATCTGAACACGCTAAAGTAAATCCTGAAGCATGCATCAGTGTAAGTAGAACTATGAGTGGTTCAGGAGTGTAATAACAGAGCAGTGTTTGGTTAAGGAGTGTGAGCAGAGGTGTGATTGGTTGAGGAGTATAAGAGCAGAAAAGTGTTTATCTAAGGCAGGTGAAAGTAGAAGTGTGATTGGTTGAGGAGTGTGAGAGCAGAGGGGTGATTGGCTAAGGAGGGTGAGGCTGACCGTTTCAGGACCAGGTTGAGAAGGTAGGCCACAGCAGCCAGAGATTCTCCGGAATCCACAACTTCCAGAGTGGTCATCTAACACACACACACACACACACACACACACACACACACACACACACACACACACACACACAATAAGAATATTAATTAATGACAAAGCTACTATTAGCGCTGGAGTAGAAAAGGAGAGAGTGAGGGACTGACAGATAAAACCTGATATATATATATATAGCGAGCGCGACACATGGTCCAGCAGACACTCACCAGAGCAGCGAAGTACTCAGTCTCCGTCTCCTTTCCTCCCTGGGCTCTGATCACCTCTGTCACTGCTGCCAACACCGCACAGATCTGACACACAAACCAGCTGTAGTTAACACAATACGTCACACACACCTGTATGTTTCATTTACACACACACCCATTGACTATCACACACACAAACAAGTAAAAATGGTTTACAATCATCCAGCACCCCCCACTGTATTGAGTGGGGTGTGTATTCCCAGCAGAACCAGCCTTGCTGTAGAGGCAGCCTCTCTACCTCTTTATGGGCCGCAGAGCTGGACTCCCAGTAGCGCTGGACCTTCCGGAAGGTGAGGTTGGAGCAGTCGGACAGTCCACTGAGGAAAGTCCCTGAGGTCCTCTCTGACCTCGCCTGCTCGGCCTGCTCCATAAAGGCATCTCCCCGGACACCTGGGCCGGTTTCCAGGGGTCCTGCCTGCAGCTCATTGTGCAGTTTCAGAGCGTCTACAGTCAGGCCGCTCTTTTCTGGACACACAGGAAAGGGATGAACATGGATTTGCTGAAATGGATCTTGATCAATCTTTACCGGTGGCAAGTCTGGTAAAGAGGTTGCTTGTTGTGGTGACAGATAATCAGACTCCGTATCCGCAAGTGTGCAATCAAACACACACACTTAATTTAGAACCTTTTAAATGGGGTTCTCCGGAACAGGTTTGAATATGGCTTTTCCTTGTGTTGGTGAAGCCAACCGACCTGCCACTCCGGTGTACAGTTAGTTTAATGTGTCCTCTAATAATGCAGGGCTTTCAAGACTTAATTTTAGCTTGAGTTTGAAAGGATTCAGACCAAAATATCCCACCCCCTCCTCTGCCTGACTACTGCTGGGAGACATACATACAAGGAGCCTGTCCAATCATTGCGTTCGGTATTAATGCCGTCCAATCATTAGTGCCTGTCTGACCTTAAATGATTGGTCGTGTTCATCACAGCCCTGCCAGACCCACAGATATCGGATTGATTTAATCTTACTGTCGAACCTTTAGATTTATTGGTTTCTATCAGGATGTGAAGTATATTTAAGCAAATATACTTCAGGAGGATTTCTCAACAACATTACCTACCCTGCTTTTAATTACTCTGGTACACAAAGTAGCTCGATCAATCCAAGAAATAGAATATGACGTGGCCAAAACAAGAGAGAAGCCATCTTATCCCTCTTTTAGTTATGTCTTAATTATGTTATGTTAATCCATCGTTCATGAACAAATGATGAACTCTGGCATGTTATTGGAAAGCTAGGCGTGATCGACACATAACTTGTCTAGCTACCCACGTGCGACCGGAATAGAGCCTAACCGATCTTGCTTACCTAAGGGACTGCTGAAATAGCGACCTTTCGCTGCCTGTCGGAATCGGCTAGTTTGCGGATTAGAGTCACTGCTGTGTCCTTTTTTCCATCGCTTGAGCTTTGATCCTACCCCGGATCGTAGTTTGCCAGATTTCACCATTTTGTCACTTGTTTTAAAGTCACGCTGGCTCTGCGGCCATGCATCTGTATCACAGGACTCTCTGTCGCTCTCCGATTTACGTCACTCCTGTTTTCCCCGAAGACCTATATAACTAGACCAAGCAAAGGATCTAGTTAGTACAATTAGCTTCATGACTATGGAACACCGATTTAGTCATAATTATTTAAATAAATAGATAAGTAAATATATAAATAAATAAATATGGCTATGAAATAAATTCTGAAATTAAAAAAAGGTGGCAATAAATATATAAATATAGCATCATATAATTATATATCCATTTACCTACATCAAGAAATAAATACATTTACTTATTTCAAAATGATGTTTTTGTAAAGACAGCATTTATTTATTTCATGGGACTTTTATTTCCTAATGCCACATTTATTTTTTGAGACTTTTATTTCCTAACGTCACATATATTTCCGAATGTAACGGTGTGAATCGGTGAAACTCACTCCTCAGGTATGTAATGGGCCACCCGTGTCATCGAATAGCTAGCTTTTCTTTGGCGTAATTAGTAGTGGTTGCGCTTGGCAGTCCAGAGGTGGCAGGTTCGACTCCCGATGGCAGCGAACGACGGCCCTGGCCAGGGATGTAGTGGGGGTTAAACGCACGTAAACGCCGTTTACGCACCTCCCGAAATTCGGAAATAGCGTTTATCCACCTCTAAATAGTGTTTATGTGCGTTTACGCACCTGCGCCTCGTATTCTGCCATTGGAATAATCAGAAAAAAAATTGGTGTAATTTTAAAACACCAAAGACTAAATTTCATATTGTTTACTATATAAACGCTGTAGTCTGTCTGAATAATTTCTTCTGCGCTGTATGACCCTCCAATCAATGCTTTGCGGCTGCGGCGGCGACACCGATCAGGATCGACGAAGTACACACATACACGTTGTGGATTAGTCTACCTGTTCGGAATGGATTAATTAGCCATGGATATCAGGCTAATTAAGTGTAATTAAGTGTCTCACGTCAATGCGTGGGGGGGGGGGGGGGGGTGAAACAGACGTGAAAGCTCATCTCTATTTATTTATTTACCCTGTAAATAAATAAATAAATAACTTCATAGTTTACCCACCTCTATTTTTACCACTACACCACTGGCCCTGGCGGAGCAAGGCTACGGCCGTTACATACCCGTTACACGAACACTACATTTATTTCTGTGCTGTATTTATTTCCAATCTCACATGCAAACGAGAGGGGCGTGGTTATCTTCAGACCAACTCAACTGCACAAGATCGAAGGCAGATAGGGACACCAAGGCTGTCTACTACCGCCCACTTGTGCACTTCGAGCACTGACTTTCAGTGCTTAGGGCGCTTACACTCACAAAACCAGCAGAATTCAGGGCACTGAAAGTACCCGGATGGCGCACTGCAAATGGTAAAAAAATGCAGTGTACAACGATAGACACTACTCGCCCTAAACGGGCGCCATATTGGCTACGTAGCGGAAGAGGAGGAGCCCTTTCGGCAGCTTTTCATTTCATTTCTAAAATAATGGCGGACGAAATGACCCGCAAGCAGATTTTAGTCCGTCACTTCCGCCTTAGATTCGCGGGTGACACAATCACGTCAAGTGGTTAACTTAAGTGTTCCATTTGAGACAGCACTACTCAGCGACGGAGTGCACTACAGATGTAAGTGCACTGTATTGCAGTGCACTGTATTGCAGTGTACTTAGTAAAGTGCGCGGTAGTAGACACAGCCCTAGATTCCAGAGATGATGGAAGACATTAGTTGTGTCAGAGATCGCATGCTGGCCTTAGTAGATCAAATTGTTAGGATATATCATTTTGGCACACATTGTGTGGGGGGATAAGTACTCTACAGAACATAGACATTGAAGTCTTAACCCTGTAAGACCCGATTTAAAATGTCAACATCACCTTTAGCTCTCCAAAAAACACATTTGCAAATACGATTTTTTTTTAATGACATTTACATAACCAATGGGTCCTATATTGTCTTGCCTTGCAAAGCCATTGGATACATTTCTGGAAAGAGACTTCCGATACAGTACGAAGAGACCACTAAGGCCTATATAAAAACATCCAAAAACAGCATAGGACCTTTGATGGTTAAGTTTAATGTATGATTTGTCCTTTTTAACACTTTTTCGGTCTATTATCACACACAAATAGATGTATAACTACTCCAATCAAGGGAATCCATACGTCCTTGGAGCAGTGACCTTCAAACTCCAAGGGATCTGTATGACAATTGAGCTCGGAAAATGTAACAATCAAGTTGATCGAAGAAGAAGAGATCTTTGCCATGGATGAAATGCTGTTTTTGGATGCTTTTATATAGGCCTTAGTGGTCCCCTAATACTGTATCGGTAGTCTCTTTCCAGAAATTCATCCTTGATGCAGAATTACAGCCACTACGAGCAGTCCTACAATGAGCTTCCCTTAGGACGTGCCGTTTCTGTGTCTGTAGCTTTAAATGCTATGAGGAGGTGATGAAGAAAGTGTTTTGTTCGTATCTTCATAAACGGAGTGATTAAGTTCAGTTGAGTTCTGGATTCTAATAAGTATTATCAATCTGCAGATTAGGAGAGAAAACCAGACCTATGACAATAAATGACAACACAACACCAGGCTTAGGTTTCAATCATGTCTCTCATGAGCTCTGAAGGCCGGAGGACCAGTCTCAGAGAGATTCACAGCTCCGAATACATGACAACTCTCAGACTAGAGAGATCATAGTTGGAGCTCTCCTTTCGTCATGACAAGGGACGTTTACCCAGTACTTTTTCCTGACCCCGAACATCTATTAACCTGACACATAGACACAATACAGTCTTATTAATAGCAAGCTCACATGAGAACATACTAACTAGTATCCAATGACTAGTTCTATTGATTAGTGAATAATGTAAGCACACAGGAAAACCCAATTTCTTCCACAGAGGAGAGAGGCGGTGCTAACTGCCATGCTTTGGTCGTTTGCAAGCCATGTTGTCCCTCGAGGAAAAAACAATATCACGTTCGCAGGTCGTAGCTTTTTTTCTCATTGGTGGGCCAAATTCTCTGGGCGGGCAAAGCAGAGAAAGGGGAGGTAACCTTTCCCCTTATGACGACATAAGGGGAAAATTCCAGATCCAACCATTTCAGCTTAGGTTTCTCAAAGGCGGAGAAGAATACCCAGGGCTTGGTTTACACTTATCAACATTTCTAGCCACTGGGGGACCAAAGGCAGGCTAAGGGAACTCGTATTCAAGTTAAATAACCTCATAAAGTGACATTTTCATGTTATGGGACCTTTAAAATGATTTACTTTGAATATAAAATGAGTATTATACATGTTTTTGAATTGAAAAATGGTGGTGTGGTTCATGTGGCATATGGTGTGACACTACATCATTTGGTGTGACATTCAGAAGTGTGACAATAAAAGGCTTTGTTTGTAAAAAACAAAGCCAGCTCATTGTGCAGTTGGGGGTCAGATGGCTAAGCGGTTAGGGAGTCGGGCTATTAATCAGAAGGTTGTTGGTTCGATTTCTGGCCATGCCAAATGACTGTGTCCTTGGGCACCTCACTCTACTTGTCTCGGAGAGAATGTTGCTCTGGATAAGAGTGTCTGCTAAATTAAATAAAAAATATAAATACAAAATCATATAAATCTCAATAGAACACATGGGAAATAATATCAGCAAGAGTCACAAGCATTATTTTTGATTTATATCAGGGTTTGTCAGAATTAATATAAAATATATTGAAAGATTCAGGTACTTTCAGTGCCCTGAATTCTGCTGGTTCTGTCAGTGTAAGCGCCCTAAGCACTGAAAGTCAGTGCTTAAAGTGGACAAGTGCTCGGTAGTACACAAAGCCTATGGCTCTGGTCCGGTCATGCCCAGAAGCTTATAGCTCCGAAACTCGTGCACGCTTGCAACTAGCTGTACACGTCATACTTTGCGACAACCAGTTGCGAGCTTGTGAGATGGAGCTAAGGCATTGCAGAAAACTGTCAGAATGTACAAGTCCGATGAAGAAGCAGATACATGTGAACTGTACGAAAATCAATACTATTAGTACTGTAGTATTATACGTTAAAGAATATATTGTGCTCTGTCTTATGATCAGAGAAGTGTGCTCAGGCTTAAACATGGTGTCTCACACAGGGTGTGGGAAGCAGGCTGTTCTTTGTGTCTCTATCTCTTCATTTTCAGAAACAACCTTGAAACCGGGTGGAAACGGCACCCGAGCAGGTGGGACGCGTAGGCAAGAACAACTCCCTGATGCACGAGAGAACAAGCTCAACCCTCTTTTCATCTTTCTGTTTTAATTGCACTGTATAATATATGCTGGGGAGGGAAAGATAGCCAGTTGGACTTCGTGAACCAGCCCAAAACTCTGTTGCGGGTAGGGAAACGTAGACAACCCCAGAGCTCTGGACGTGTTGATTTCTAACTGCTGCATTAAAGCTGATGTTATCGGACCTCTGCGACTCCAAACCACTCTTTCTAGAACACAGATTTGTGTCATTGAATAGACATAAAAATATTTCAATCATTCAACTTGCAGGGCCTATACGTTGTTCTTTTTGCTTCGTGTTTTTAATTGACTGCTTAAGTATTGTGTCGATTAAAGAGACTGTAAACTTGAATATCCGGCTCCGTCGTTGTTCTAGCTCGGCAAAGCAAGCTAAATTAAGCCTATACCTATGTTACTATTACAATGATGATGAGTGTTGCTTACTATTACTATCTTATTGTTAATGCCATCGTTGTGATGTTAACTGACATAAAGTTCTAAGAATATAACAACCATAACAATATTGTGGTTATCAGACATGATTTATTCATCTTCGTCTTTGCTCCAGATAACATGTCAACAATCTATAATGACGCCGTAACATGCCACGATATTATGAGGCTATAATTACGTTTGTCATGCCATGAGCATAGCGTTCATTACAAAATGGTTAAATCTGCTTTAAAATATCGGAAATAAACTTTACAAACAACCGTCATGTATGTGCAACCATTTTTAAAACTTGCTACAATAAAGGCAGGCAATTGTAGATTATCAAGTCCTTTCTCCTTGTTCTCATTCAGCTCAGGTGCAATTTGCTGATGTTCCCTTTTGTGCTCGTCCCCTGTTCGTATCCGCGAGCACGTTTCCAGGCAACTTTTCTTGACGTAAGCAAATAAATGGGGTGCTAGTTTACCCATTTCGGATTGGTTTCAAATTTAGCAAAAATCAGGAAAAATTATTCTATGAAAAAGCTAGTAGTATGAGCCAGGTTCGAGAATCGAACAAACATTCTTGGGGGAGATAGTTTTAGATATGTTGACTTGAGTTAATAGAATAGAATAAAAACGACCGGACGAGTCGGGTAGCAAATCGGAAATGCAATACCACCTACATCCACCGGGGCCGTTGCCTCAAGCCGAGGGGTGCGGGTCTGGTTTCGGAGCTAGGGGCAGAACTTTTTGGACTTCACTAGTTCACGCTAATTAATACTTTTACAATTAACGAATATTTTCTCAAAAACGGTCTTAATCTGGAATTTCAATCCCCATTATTTTTCTTCTCGTTTTGGTAGTTTGACTTTTATTTTGAATTGAAATGTTTCAGAAAGACATTGTATCTGTTCTACTATGGAAGCAAATCGTTACCAAAATTCAAATGCAAATGCATTTCCAGAAATGCATTTGCATTTTAAGAATGTGGCTGCATTATTTGACTCATAAATGAAGTAATTAAATAATTAGTAATCAATCATCCTATTTGCATTTTAATTTTCTTCTTCAAGAGTGCTCAATCTTTCACTTAATTAAAGTGAAAAAGAAATAGACATTTGAGATTTAATTTTCAAAACATGCCCCAGCAAATAGATACCACAATTCAAATTGTAAAATGTAAAATTTGAAAATTTTACATTTCAAATTGAATTTTGGTCACAATTTTGCAGCCACGTTCTTGAAAATGCATTTCTGGAAATGCATTTGAATTTGAATTGTGGTCACGATTTTGCAGCCACGTTCTTAAAATGAAAATGCATGAATTTCAAATGCATTTGCAGAAATGCATTTTCATTTTAAGAACGTGGCTGCAAAATCGTCCGTGGGTCATTTCGTACTGGGCCGCACAAAAAAGAATAATAACATTATTTCCTTTTAATTGATTATCAGAGTCTGAAAGACGTTTTATTCAGAAAAAATTTTCAGAGCAAAAAAGCTCTGCAAAGACGTGTGTTTACTCATTTTTTAGCAAGTTTGTGGGCTTTATTGAACGGTATCATGCGCGTCTCTTCCTCTTGACACATGACAAGTGATAGTTACCACTCAATGAAGCCTGTTTGAGACAACAACTCTATCGGTGTTTTGGATGAAGGCTATCCTGAGATCGCCACTAAAGCACTGAAAACCCTGCTTCCATTTCCAACATCAAGCGGGATTTTCCTCCCAGTCCGTTCTGCCGGTCCGTGAAAAAAAAGGTTGGGGACCGCTGCTTTAGAGGACGCATCACAGACCATGGCGCTCCCTCAAATTGTGCAAACACTGTTAGAATTAGCTGAATCTAATAATATATCTGAGTCTGATGCCCGTGACCGAGTAGAACAAGTCATAGAGAGCTTGGCTGCATACCATCACAGATTTACACATTAATTTACATTTACATTTAGTCATTTAGCAGACGCTCTTATCCAGAGCGACTTACAGTAAGTACAGGGACATTCCCCCCTGAGGGCAAGTAGGGTGAAGTGCCTTGCCCAGGGACACAACATCATTTTTGCACGGCCGGGAATCGAACCAGCGACCTTCTAATTACTAGCCCGATTTTTTAACCGCTCAGCCACCTGACTCCCTCCTCCTGATTAATAGTAGCTCTGCCACTGTTTTATTCATTGTTTGACATCAAGTTGCTCAGTCTGTGATGCGTCCTCTAAAGACCCGGCAGTTCAATCAATTTCCGGGCACATTTGCAATGTAATGCAATGCAGATGTGCACACCGCTCCCTACCGAACAAGATGGGTAGCTCGGTCAGCAGGGAGCTGAAGAAGAGCGGCTACTGACGTCACTCTGCTGCGCCGCTCAGAATGCTTTTTCGTTCATTTTGCATTTCTGCAAATTCATTTGAATTTGAATTGTGGTCACGATTTTACAGCCACGTTCTTAAAATTAAAATGCATTTCTGGAAATGCATTTGAATTTGAATTGTGGTCACGATTCTGCAGCCACGTTCTTAAAATGAAAATGCATTTCTGGAAATGCATTTGAATTTGAATTGTGGTCACGATTTTGCAGCCACCTTCTTGAAAATGAAAATGCATTTCTGGAAATGCATTTGAATTTGAATTGTGGTCACGATTTTGCAGCCACGTTCTTAAAATGAAAACGCATTTCTGGAAATGCATTTTAATTTTCAAATTTTACATTTCAAATTGAATTTTGGTATCTATTTGCTGGGGCATGTTTTGAAAATTAAATCTCAAATGTCTATTTCTTTTTCATTTTAATTAAGTGAAAGATTGAGCACTCTTGAAGAAAATTAAAATGCAAATAGGATGATTGATTACTAATCAATCATCGCAAGTCAAATAATGCAGCCACATTCTTAAAATGCAAATGCATTTCTGGAAATTCATTTGCATTTGAATTTTGGTAACAATTTGCTTCCATATTCCACATGTCATGTCATATTGGAACCAATTGGTTGATAACATCGATTGGAGGAAAGCCTGGATGATTCCTCACAAGTACCTTATTCTGAACAAGGTGAAGGAGGTGTCATTTAGAATTTTGCACAGATATTACCCTGCTAATCATTATATGGTTAAGTATAAAAGAGACATAAATGTGAAATGTTGCTTCTGCGAAAATCCCTCTGAAACTCTTCCCTCTTCTGGCACTGTTTACACACCCAAGCATTCTGGAAAAACTTCAGCAGATTTATAGATAATATCTTTAATGATTTTGTTTTAATGTGGGAAAATGTGATATTTTGTTTCTACAACAATCAAAGAAAAGAAAATGAATACTTTGTAATAAATGTATTGATCTTAATGGCAAAATTTCACAAATGTAAATTCAGCAGTAAAAAAACGTATTTTATACTTTTCCTTTGTGAGTTTGCAAATTACATATCTTTATCGGTACTTTCTAAATCACACAACAAAAAGGCCTTAAGAACGTTTAATGGTCCTCATTTAATATTCTCTTGTAATACCCCTGGCAATCTTCTTTTTTTTTCTTATTTCAGTTGTTTATATACTTGTATACTGTTCTGTGTACTATTATCTGTATACTTTGTACTTTTTCTAGCAAAAAAAGTGTTTCGGAGATAGGAACAAGCTTCTGCGCAAGACCAGACGAGTCGGTCTGGAAAGATGGCGCGGTCCATTTCGCGTTCTCGCTTGCCTCACTGCGCATTGACACTGAACATTTTTCATAGAAATGAATGGGGACGCCATCTTGGAAGAAAAATCTAGCTGTATTAATATAAGTCTATGATCTAGCTGGAGCTGGGTACTGTAAATACACCAGGTTTGTGACATTGCAATTGGAAAAATTTTAATAGGCTTTGCTATTAAAATACGTTTGGGGTGTACAACGCATACCGGCTTTGATTACATTGTTTAGAGTGTTATAAATTAAGCAGATTAGTGTGGAGCCCTCTGTGTCCATTGCTCCATTCGCCGTGGCTTTTTAAAAACAATTTTGCTGGCTACTGCGCAAATAAATTGAATTGAAATTCCAGGCTGCATGCTCCCAGTACTGACTGTGAGCACCAAGTTTATACACTTACGTTGTTGATAGTACCCTTATGTAAAGTTGTGGGTATGCTATGTGTATAGTATAGCCTACCTCATATACACCCTTCAACCAGACTCCTGCATGCTCCCGTTTAACATTATTTGTAGCTGGCACATAGTTGACCTATTTTCCTTTATGTTTCCACAGCAGCAATGGTAATTGACTGGCTTGGATTTGGGTATGCAGCGACCATAGCTCTGGGGGGATACATGGGATACAAGAGAAAAGGTAGGATGAGAATTTAGTCAGGATGACTAGGTCTGACCAGGGGCCCGTTCTCCTTACGTCCCTAACTCAGTTAGCTGGATTTGATTGTTGACGATTTGTCATTATCTTGGATTGTTCGGTTCTTCGAAGCTCATCCTGGACTTGCTGTCATAGCAACAGGTCCGTAAGCTTAAACCTGCTCTGGAGCAGGTTTATTTTATGTAAACACGATTAGATTGAGGCTTTACAAGCAGAGGTGATACAGGAAGTCTGTTACAGACATGTCTTGTCCGTTTTTACTACAGGAACCTGTTGCAGAAGGTGCAAGAATAATTAGCAGAATTTAACATGAAACCGAATTAATTGCTCATTGCGTGATATAGGCTCCTTAAGCACAGCGCAATATTATGCTAGCCTATACTTTTTGAGAGGATAGCCGTTCGTATCGTTTTTTTGTGAGGGTGTCATTTACATAATACATTTGTTGAAACCACATCATATGACATTAAAGATGATAAATGAAAGTATGAAAATAAAATAAAACATAGGCCCAGCTTACTGTAATAAGCGATAAAACGCGTCACTCCTCTACATTTAATTTGGTCTGCTACTTTTTGCCAGCCCTCTTTCTTGGATTTTGCAGACTTTGAGGTGTTCCCTGGCGTTCTGATAAAATCTTCAAATTCGGAGTAACCTTCGAACAAGCTGTTGCTCTGTTGGCTCTGTTGCGGAAAAAACAGGGCGCTCATTTTGGCCACGGTGAGCAGCCATAGACTTATGTGAGCAGCCAATAGCAGCGTTGCTGATCAAGGTTTCTACTATCGATACATACCCCCTTTTAGACCACCGTCCCAACTCAATCCAGCTATACTAATCATAAACAACAAGTGTGTTCGAAGAACCGAATTAGCCAGATCATGATAAGCAAGATGATGTCATCTTGGATGTGTCATTTGATCTCGGATGTAATAAGCGACGTACGGAGAACTGGCCCCAGGTCTTACCTCTGTACCAACAACTGCATGTCCTGTTATAATTAACTTCATTGTTGTTGTCAGTTTCTACTCTTCTGTTTTCTGTCTGTAGGTAGTCTGGTGTCGTTGATTGCAGGATTACTCTTTGGCAGTTTATCAGCCTATGGGGCCATACTAATAACAAATGACCCAAGTGACCAAAATATTTCACTTTGTAAGTACAGCTGTAGTCACGTTTGAACACCCTGTTTTATAGCTGTATAACGGCACAGTATTATACTATAATACAGTCTCCAGGTTGTGTCAAAAAAGGGAACAACGAAATGCTGTGGTTGAAATATGTGGTTGGTCCGTTGGTGAATCAGTCGTGCAGGGAGTGTGTGACAGCAACGTGTGGGTGTGTTGGAAGGTGTAACAATCTTTTCTTCCAGTGGCCTCTGGAACTCTGGCAGTTGTGATGGGAATTCGATTTAAGAGATCTGGGAAGATAATGCCAGCAGGCATCATGGCAGGGCTGAGGTAAGAATCAGACCACAGAATGTCGCACATTTTACAGACCATATCTTCTGGTATTCGATCGATTCAACCCCTTCAATTGTACTGCAATATATTGAATAATTATATGAAATTACAACTGATTATGTCACTGTTTTTTAAATTCAGTTTGCTGAGGATTTTACAACTTTTCCTGTTCACTTTGTGATGGGACAAACAAGACTATTGACACAAGACACAACACTCACTTCACAGGACCAAATGTTTTTATTAATTATCTACATGTCTGTTTTTAATATGGACTGTAAAGAATCATGGGCAACTCTAAATGTAACCTGAGATGCAGATTTCCTTTGGATAGTGACAGGTTGTTTGAGCTGTATGTATTTATGTCCTACTTATGAACTAATTTGTTGCTTGTGCATTTTGAGTGGAAATGAATGTTTTTTTTATTATTCTTTTCTCTTGTAGTAATGATTGAAGTTTGAATGATTATGTTGACAGGACATCAATAAGTGAAAAGCAAAATTTACCTACAGTCAAAACCTTACTGATTATGACAAAACTGCATTCCATACATTCCATATATCTTATGCTGACTGCAAATTGTACCCACTGAATATAATTAACAAATAATGCAAAGCTGATAAGAGTTCAATAAATGTTTAGTTTTTTCAATCGTATTCTTCTATTCTAAAAACAACTTGTTTAACACCTTCTTCACTGTTGTGACGTAGACCTCATCAGGCTGAGGCTTCCTCATGCTGTTGGGCTGCAGGAACTTGTGGATGGTTGGTAGGACCTTCATCCTCCCCTGGAAAGCCTGGAGAGGAAAACATCCATGCCCAAACAGGATTAAAAACTCATGAGTCACATAGCTGTTCAACCTCCTTTAACAAGCACACGTTTTATTCTGTAATCACATGACATCTCTTTAAAGTTGTGTAGACAGTAATCATCGTAAACGTAACTGCAGGAGGTTTACCTCAACATTGGGAAAATGTTTGAGAATCTCAGGGAATTTTTCCTCCATCATCAGTGTGGCCTCCAGCAAATGGATGTCTGCACAGCTGAGCTGGTCACCAACAAGGTACTGGGAGCCACAGAGTGCCTGTGGAAATATAGCAATGTAAATTTCTCTGAGGACTAAGGGTCTTAAACTACACCCAAGTACTGTATCAAACAACACCTTTATTATACAACCCGAATTCTGGAAAAGTTGGGTTTGAGTTGTACTCATATTTATTAATCATGTTCATGGTCAAGACTCCAGACACTACCTTCTCATACACAGGGAGGTAGCGGCCTGTAGCTTTTGCCTGAATGTTCTCCAACTTTGTCTTTAATTCCATAGGTGGTGTGAAGCACAGGATCATAATCATTTCCATGAAATCTCTCAATCCCTCAGAATACATGTCAATCCTGAAAGAATACAAGTTCTGGGTGTGACTTGCATACTAATACTAAATTGGATCAACACTCAAATATAAAATATTTTGAAAGAAAATCATACATTGCTCGCTCTTTAATGTCCTTCCCATAAAGATTGTATTTCCCAGCTATATAGTTCAAGATGGCTTTGGTTTGAACCAGCTTCATTCCATCTATTTCCACCATAGGGACCTGCCCAAACATGAGATCTCCATCTGCAGGAACATGGCTACCAACTCAAGAGGGTGAACGTCTCATTCAGTAAATCAGTAAATAATTGACCAATGTTGACTCACCACTGATATGTTTTTCATATTGTTCATGGGTTGTCAAAAACACTTCTTCAAACTGTGAACAACAACATTGCAGTTTGTCTGAAAAACCTTTACGAACAGTGTCGGTACAGTGCACTAAACAATTTGTATGCAGCATAAGTTTGTGCAAAAGTGCAATGTCAAGAATCCTCCTACCTCAACACCAGACACAGCTAGAAGCCAACGAATTGACTCCATTTTCCCCCTCCCATTGAAGTAATGTAATACAACCTTTCCAGCCATGGCAAACTGTAGAATACATGACGACGATGCAATGTTAACATATTCCCATTATTCATGTTATTGTAGGTTACTAGTTTATACTGTTGTCTAATTTTAATTTACCTGTGAGTCCTTGAAATTAGATTGCAGACAATGAAATGCCAATGTATACTGACGGAATAACGGATTATTATATAATTATTTCCGGACGAGTCGTGTCCAAAAAGCGTTTAGAACGTTGATTTAAAAATAGTCAATGTTAGACGTAGCCTTTTTGTAAACGCTATGCGACTGCTTGGCAGAGTAGCCCATAGACATATATACATAGACGCCCCATTGTCTGCGTCAGAACGTTGCTGCGACGTGCCAACTCGCCGCCATCTTGGGGAGGTAATGACTCGCCTGTAAACAAACGCAAGTGAACGGTGGTTTTCTGGTTAAAAAGCACTTTAGCGTTTACATTTCTTAACCGATTCCGTTGAGTCGTTTATATATTCAAGGGTTTATGATCTACGTGTGGAGTACCAAAAAAAGTTTTGTCTCCATGTTACTTAGAATCTCGATAGTTAGATATTTTCCTGCAGTAGTGAATATTGTACGATTACGGCTCAGAACAAGATGAACTAGAATCAGAGTGTAAGTAGCTAGTGCTAATGTGAATCGCGTATGGTTATGTATAAAACAATTCTGGTGTCTTGAATTGGACAATAAAGTTAACGTTAGCTAACTTCAACTTTGTCTTTGGACCAGTTTATCATCGGAGGTAAGGAGAGAATGTAAATTTTCTGCACAAAGCCATACAACTTTATCATTTACTACTAATACCTTTATTATCAACCACTTAAGTAATGCTAATTAATGTACACTACTTCGTTAGTGTAACTGATATTTATGCTCACCTAGAAGCAATATTGTCTGTACTATTTCAGTGAAGTGGAGGAGTTTGATAGGGGGATATCTAAA